>NC_043996.1:10584484-10681984 GCF_902150065.1 Myripristis murdjan
AAGTGGACTTTCAATATGTGTTGATTTCATATCCCAAATCTCTGAGTGAAAAAAAAAAAAAAAAACACAAATAAGACAAAATACAGAGAAGGTTACAGATGGTATACTGTTTTTTTCTCCCTAATATACAAAGCAAACGGCACTGAAACCGTTACGTGTGCATGTATCTATATCGATGTAGATCTTGATCCAGATCTAGATATAGATAGATAGATAGCTGTAGATGTATATAGATGTAGATATGATATACATAGCCAGCTAGCAACACAGATAAAGAGATAAACAGACACACACTCAAAAGATGCACACACACACCACCATGACATACTATGGAAAAAGGCAAAGTCTGTTGACATTTAGGTATTTGAGGAAGCAGGAAAACCTGGCTTATGTGGCAACAGAACTGAAACATGGAAAAGGAACTGAAGTCAAGTAAAGAGGAAGTATAACTGGATTTGGTGGGCACTTTTGAGGTTACAAGTTTTCAAGAAATGCAAGTGACTTTTACCGTAGGGCTACTCTTACTGCATATTCATACACCATTTACCATTTTTATCATATTCATACACAAACATGTATTCACTCAAGACATCTTCCCAGTACAATTACAGTCTGCTACTTCTGTCTACTGGGCAGCATCCTTGCACAACAGAGGAGTGATTCTAGGATGTTTTGGTGTTACTTGTTGAGGGAAGGGATGCAAGACCTTGACTAAAGTCTCTCAAACTGTTAACATCTCACTGTAGTCACAAACTCACTTCCCTTACCATTCTGGTAATGCCAGCACCTTTATTTACTTCTGTAGCTAAATCTATGTCTAGGTGTGTGTGTGTGTGTGTGTGTGTGCGCATGCTAACCTTGTGACCTTCTGATTTATGAGACACTGCTGCAGTGTGTCGGCCAGGCGTTGGTGCACCAGCGAGTAGCGGATGAAGGCCCTTCCTTTCCCAAGTGATGTCTTCAACTGCGGGCAAACACATGCACAAATATAGACATATAAATAAATATATATTTACAGACACACACACACACGCAAGCCTTGACTCAATGCAACATAGATAAACCACAAAAGTCTACAGTCAAAATACAGGCCTAACAATGTGACGTCAATTGGTTCCCACTTCCTTAATAAAATTCATTTGAATGTACCAATATAGCATAACATAGTACTACATTTCCAAAGACCAATCTTTTCGAATGACAACAAAATGCACTCATTCCTGGGAAAAAAAAAACAAAAACAAAAAAAAAACAAAACAAAACAAAAACAGAACATTTCAAGATGTCTAAGTTTAAAGGTCAGCATAGCACAGACACTAAATCCACATCATCTATCTGTAAGCCATTAGCAGAATAGCCAATAGCCTCCCTGATAGCAGATGGGAGGATTTAAGTAAGAGGACAGAGTCAAAGATCTACCATACGGACACCAGCTGGGGCCTCCGGTACATCTGTGACTAACCAACAAGAACCAGAGTAAAAGTAATATTTTAAGTATCATACAGTGCCTGAGGCAAACTAGTTCCACTACTTACTAGCAAGTGGCAGTCAACTCTTACTGAACTATGAGACTTACTAAAAAGCTATGTTTGGGACTACAAATATCTTCAGTGGATAATTCTAGCAGGCATCCGATGACAAACTAATACACTTGGATAAACACGTCCTTGATAATTTTATCTGTCACTCTAGAATATGGTATCACTATAATGTGGTAGAGTGGGTTGGCAGACATTGCTACATCAAATACAGCTAATTCATTACACTACAAATGAATCCTGACACCTCAGATTTGCTGTTCGAACAGATTAAATAGATTAAAATCAAGCAGAAAGAAGGCAATACTGTCCCAAAAGGCAAAACAATTCATAAATATATTTGAAAAGCCCATTCAGATTACTCCCAAAGACGCTGTTACACCACAAAGCATAAATAAACACAGAAATCAAGATTAAAATGGATGTGGCAGAGTAAAACAAAAGCTACAGAGTAGAGCTCTAAGAATAGAAAATTCTAATAAATTAGCAATTCAGAGGCAGCTATTCTAGTCTGACGCTCACCACTACCAATTCCCAGGAGAAGCGCTGATAAAGAAACAGTCGAGCAGGGACAGGAGCAGAGTGGCAAGTGAATTACCAGCACTGAGCTCTACCTGGATGACCCGGGGATTAGTTACTTAGTTTTACACTGACTGTGTTATTCCTGCATGCGGGTGTGTGAGTGTGTGCTGCAGGCTCAAGGCAGGGAAGGTGAGGCTGAGGCTGTGTGCGTGTGCATGTACGTATGTGTGTGCGTCTGTGTATGTGTGTGGCTGTGGAGGATTACCTCAGGGATGGACTTAACAAAACGGATGCCATCATTAGCTCCCTTGATCTTAGCCAAGCAGTCACAGAAGTAATCCCAGTAGTCCTTCCTTTGGCCAAGAAAGGTTGTCTTCTCTTTCTGGTCAAACTTAAAAAAGTAAGACATTGTTAAATCACTGAGCAACACCCTAAGCAGCATTACTTGGCTCCAGTCATCTAAATAACTTACAGAGGTTTGGATGGTAGAACTGATGTAATACTTCTTAATTATACATATGTTCAACAGGGGATATTTTAGGGACACAGGAGTTTGTTTTTTATCCATTCTCTCGGTGCTGCAGCTGTAAACAACATTTACATTCTTTGCTAATGATTACTGTGTTGCTGGCAATGTGGGATTTAGCTTATTCTGCTGTTCCATGCACTGTAAAATGTTTTGGATAAGAGTTTGGTTAGGTACCATACCTGTAGCAGGTACTCTAGCTTATAGGAGAACTTGTGCAGGTTGGAGCTGTCATCTGTAATTGGTTCACCACACTCCTTGTGCTCTTTACTCAACTCCAACACAGAATCTAGACAGGAGAGTGACACATGCAGTCAGACATTACTGTGGATGTGAAATCTGGAATCATATTATGTTCATGTGTGGATGGCTTCCTCACCACGCAGGTCTCTGATTATCCTCTGCAGCTGATTCTCCCCAACCGATGATGAGGCCATTGTGGGGAAAAGGGTGCGGTGGCCGGGGACCCCAAATCCTGCATGCAGGGTGCAAACAATGCATGTCTTACGAATATGCTCATTATATAAACACTGTTCACTGTAATACTAAATAATGATCAGAAAATTACAATCCATACACACAATATTAAAACAGCATGTTCTTTGATGAGGAATAAATGCCTGTATGCAACATTTCAATAAAAAGCCAGAGTTAAAGATGCAGTCAATAATACTACCACCACTATTAATAATGACTCCATTAGTTTATCATGTATAGGTATAATAAGACCTGATTGCTCCAAGAAAACTTGACACTAATATAAATCACTTAAAATACAAAAAGGGAGACTCAACTTAATACACAAACATAAGAGAGGTGCTGATATTATTTTTGACTGTGGAGATATAACACTCTCTTACAGCTTACTCCTTATATTGTGTCTTACAATATAAAAACAAGGCTACAAATCGTAGGCAAGCTTTTGTTTTCCATTAACAAAACATGACAGCATTACCCTGACTGTTACAAGGCTCCCCCTTGAAAACAACACTAATCCTATAATGAATATTCCCTAATCACAATAATCACCGAGCAACTTGCAAATATCATGAAGTTAAAAGTACGGTAGGACAAAAAACAGGCGATAGCCAAAGGCATTAGATTCTCTAGCAATATCACAGAGCATAAACACACACAGCCAAAATACATTAAGGCCACTGTGCCGCACACACAATCCAAATAAACACGCTAAGAGTCCCTGTGGGAATATTATAGCTGTTATGGTGATACGTAGTGGGAATAATGGTCGTGTTATCAGAGCAGGTCCTCTCAGGCACTTTGTTTTTCGCTACCACGGCACAGTTTTCGTCAAATATACTTTAGCCGAATCAATATAATCGATATTAGCCTGCGAGCACGGAAGAGATGACATATTTAAAGCAAGACGACAGGTGGATCTGAGCCGGCCAGCGGCAGCACAATATCAGATACCCCACTATTGCCCAACATGTTGTTCAGGGAATTCCCACTGACGCATGAAAACGGCTTATTGACATGTGCCACCGACACAACACAGAAAACTGGACTCCAATGTGGCTTAAAACTGGCTTTAACAGGCGACAAACGACGACCTGAACATCGCTCTTTTTTTTTGGTGAGAGCTTCCGAGTGCTACGGCATGCACCTGTTCGCAGCCCTGCTTCAGTTCCGACTTATTTTCCACCACATTTCTCTCACAACACGTCGCATTCTGGTTGTAACTACAGCAAAACACCTTAACATTAATTAAACAGCTGAAATATTGACGTACTTGATATGTAAAATGTCCCACTCAGTCCAGTTTGTTACACAGCAGTAACTTGCTACCTTGGGGGCGGGCACTAGCGATGATTGACAGCCCGGACGGATAAATAGTCCCGTGCAGTCGCGACCTCCAGTCCTAGTTTGGTTGAGAGACACTAGGTAAATAAACGCTGGGGCATGTGGTGTGTCATAATAAGATATTAATTTAGCGTCAGTGCGGTTTTACAGCTCCATTTTCTTCCCTGATTATCTGTCAATAATTAGGATTTTATTTATTGTTATTTTTGCATTCACATTTTAGGCACTCAGCTGAGGCCTTTCATGGTGAATTACACTGAGTAAGCAGATATTTTGGGATGAGTGTCATGATTGCAGGACCAATGTGGGTCAATAGGCCACTCCAACCACAGTGCCCTTCACATGCCAAGTTGATTCTATTTTTTATTTATTTATTCCTCATTCTTATTGTTTATGGCAACTAAATGTGGTAACTGGAAAAAAAAAAAAATCACAGAACTTATAAGAAAAACAGGAAAGGTAAATATTCATTGTATGTATTATACAACAAGTGATTAAATTAACCCTGTTTAGATTAAAAAAAAAAAAAAAAAAAAAAAAAAAAAAGGAGAAAAAAAAATTGTCCTGTGTGGAGGGTGACCAAGGTAGAAATCTCTGTTCGTCTTTTTGGTTTATACTTAAGGCACAATTCCTGTCTGAGCTTTCATATTTGCATTTCAAAAAAGGACCCTGTTGTGCTCATGGTCTTTGTGCAGGTATGTGCATCTTAGATTGAATTTTTGATTGTTTTAATTAGCAGAGGCCACACACACACACACACACACACACACAGAGAGAGAGAGAGAGAGAGAGAGAGAGAGAGGAAGAGTTTTATATTTATATAGATAGATAGATAGATAGATAGATAGATAGATAGATAGATATAGACATGTATGTATATGTAAATAATTAGAGAAAACAGTGACATCATGCAAATTAGATACTGCGTCACCACTGTATTTTATAGTCTGACATGTTTTCAATTATTATTTTTTTTAATTCAGGTTTTTTTCCCCTGAAGAAGAATGGCTGCAATTGGACAAAATACACCCACACCTATTCCAGATAGTTACAGTGATATATATTCTAATTATTATGTGTCTGACTATGAAGATGAAGTGTGCAACAAGACAACCGTAAACCAGTTTGGAGCAATGTCCACGCTTGTGTTTTTCTCCATTGTGGTGATCTTCAGTCTGTTTGGCAACATACTGGCCATGGTCATTTTGGCCAAGTATGAGAACCTCAAGTCGCTCACCAACACTTTTATCCTGAACCTGGCTGTATCTGATCTCATCTTCACCGTAGGGCTGCCCTTCTGGGCCTACTACTACATGTATGGATGGACTTTAGGGGAGCACACGTGCAAAATAGTCAGCTTTGTCTTTTACATCGGCTTCTACAGCAGCGGCATCCTGCTCATCATGATGACGATTCACCGGTATGTAGCCGTCGTGAGTCCCCTGTCAGACTTTGTGTCCCCAAATGGCGTCTACGGCATCATGGCATCTGTCATCATTTGGGCTGTGAGCTTCTTGGCAGCAGCTCCAGCCTTGCTCTTCATGGAAGTCCAGGAAGAAAAATATTGTTATTATAGTTCTACCTGGAAGTCATGGGGAACCTACCTGCAAAATGTTCTCTTTATAATGACATGTCTGGTTGTCATTTTTTGCTATACTCAGATCTTGTGCAGGCTTCTGCGGCCTACAGCGCAGAGGAGGAGACACAGACACAAAACTTTAAAGCTGATCTTAATACTTGTGTTTGTTTTCTTTGTGAGCTGGGCACCGTACAATATTGTTATATTTCTAAGGTCCCGGGCTTCTCAAGTCCAAGAAACTGCTGACTCATCGACCTTGTCTGAAAATTGTAAAACCTACAGCAATCCACTGGCCTATGCCTTCTACATCAGTCAGCTTTTTGCTTTCTCACACTGCTGCCTTAACCCTGTCTTCTATATGTTTGCTGGAGTCAAATTTAGAAACCACTTGAAAAAAATGCTGAAGGGCTGGAGTCGCAAAAGCAACAGTCAGTGCACGAGAAATAGCCGGCTCACCATGATATCAGTGACAAGTGGTGAGGAGTTCTCGATAACCACGTTTCCACAGCAAGCCTAAGCAAGGCTCGGGCCGACTGCACTGTTTATAACACACGTTTTTTTCTTATTCATATTACACTGAGTGAGGGGGTTTCTGAGACTGAATTTCATTCAGTCTCTGGATTCTGCTCAAATTGTATACAAAAAATTAAAGAAAAAAATTATCAGAGCACATGCTATTTGTAATAATTTTGATGATGCACCAATGATTAATTTGTATGCATAATTGGTAGGCATTATGTCATTCATTATTTGATTACTTGTATTTTATTGTAATGTGTTTTCTGTTTTCATATCTGTAAATATGGCATTGTATTATTATACCTTTTTACCTTCAAGATTTCATGAATTTTCAGGAATCCATTCGAGGATAGTCTGTGTGCATTTTCACAAAAAAATGATCATTATTTTAATGCATGTCTGACAATAAAATAAAATACACAGTGACTAACTCATTATTGCTTCCACATATAATTACCAAGTTACAGTAGCCTACAAGGTAAAAATATATGTGCATGTGTTTTAATGGAAATACTTACACAACATTCACATGCACTGTCTGACTTAATGTGAAACAAAAAGAGGAAGACGGTTCTGCCTGCCTAGCAAATTTTGGTTACACAGTGCAGTGCCCATCACACAAAAGACTGATCTGTTGTACAGGGTAAGTTATGCATTTCCTCCTGTCCGTAGACATTTTTAAAGAAATAACATTTCTTGACATAACATTTCTTTCATGAGTTGCTCAAAAGATATATTTTGCTGTAAATTGCCACCCTTAGTTTTGTGCTGATGTTTCCTAGAAATGCTAAAATGGGGAGTGTTGACGGTGAAGCTGATTACAACCCCACAGTATATGGCAAAGCTCTGGACTACAGTGGTGATGAAGAAGTGGAGATTATCTGTGCTGGGGGATTTGACTTGGGATACATCAGTGCTGTGTTCTTCTTTTTAATCTTCATCCTGAGTGTCACCGGCAACGTTCTCCTCCTGTGCATTCTTGTCCGCTATGAGAACCTCAAAAAAGTCACCAACATGTTTGTCCTCAATCTGGCTTGCTCTGATCTGGTTTTTGCTCTCACCCTTCCATTCTGGGGCTACTATCTCCAGTCCAGCTGGGTCTTTGGTGACTTTGCCTGTGCATTTGTGACTGCGGCTTACTTTGTTGGTTTGTACAGTAGTGTCATTCTCCTGACGGCTATGACAGTGGATCGGTTCATAACAGTGGTACTGCAGAAATGGCCAAGTTCTGTAAAAAGGCAAAGGTGTGCAATGGGAGCCTGTGCAGCTGCTTGGGCCATTAGCATTATTGCATCTGTGAGCGATGCCGTCAATGCAAAGGTGGAATACTATGGGAACGATTCTGCTACTTGTGAAGACTCTCATAACCCTGAAAGCACTGCGGTTAAGATGGGCTATTACCTCCAAATAGCACTGCTCTTCTTCCTTCCATTTGCTATCATTGTTTTCTGCTATTCTGCCATCCTCAAAACAGTTGTGCATGAGTCAACCAGGAAAAAGCACAGGACCGTTGTGGTTGTGTTGTGCATTGTCGTGGTCTTCTTTATCTGCTGGGGACCTTACCATATTATTATGCTCATCCTGTCTCTGTACAACCCAAAAGACTGCCATAAGAAAGATAAGTTGATTATCATCCATGACATTTTTTGCCTACTTGCCTACTCTCATTGCTGTATGAACCCAATGCTTTACACACTCTCGCAAAAGTTCAGAATACATCTGGTGAATCTCTTCCACTGTGGAAATGGAAAGAGGATGGAGAGGGAAAAGGAGAAAAGCATCCATCAGAGCACCTCACAATATGAGGCTGTGAAAGGCCAGGCTGTTGTAGCCAAAAGCTCTGCTGAAGTGTTTGAATTACAGTCTACAGCCACTTGGAAATAACCAGATTATGGCTGTAAATGCTTTTAAAGTCTGATTTCCCCTTAAATTTCATTTTAAGTAGCCTTAAAGTTGGAAAGAAGTCCTTATTGTAAGATAGTGTCATACATATTCTGAATCTGCTAGTTGCAACATTTCATTGAAGCTACATAATACGTATATAAAATAGTCAAACCTAAGATACCATTATTTTGTTGCTGCAGCATTACATCAAACTCAAATTATCTACATTTCTTGTGCATCATTTTATACATGGTTTCCTGTAATTCAGCAGGACATATTTTGGACCTTGGGATCTCTACTACTCTGTGGGTTTGAACAAAGCAGCTTACATGCATTTGTAGTAACTAAAGGACTGTAATTTATGTTTGTTTAGCTTAATCTAAAATGTTTTCCTGAAATATATTATTCTCAAAAAGTTGCTATGTAATTTATGATATGTACATGCTTTTAAAAAAATCTGCCGAGTGCAGAGGGCGATAAGTTTGTGAAGTATGTGTGATAAAGTTAACCTACAGTTCTCACAGATATTGTTTTCAAAGCAGCTGTATAGAGGACACTGGCCTCATTATATTTCAATAAAAAAATGTGTGAATCTCATTAAAATGTATTCATTTTCTTTCTCTACCAGTTATTGTGGTCATGAAGGAGGGCTGGGCTCTGAAATTCTGCTGTGTTGGTAGGTTTTGCTCACCAAAGTGCTAGATGTGTCAGACAGCATTTCAGTTTCCCATGGGCTAAATACAAGAGGACGTCAGTGCAAACAGGGAGCAACAAATGGTGTGACATCTCGTACAACAAAGTATGAATTCTTTAGCTTTTAATTTATCATTTTTATTAGATTTACATCATGTTTTGACACATTTTTGTAAGAATTATATATAGGTGTGAAGGTTGCTTTGATTCTTTTGGGGGATGAACATTGTATCCTAATTTCTTTATCAGATTTTTCATCATTCCCTCACAAGACCTTAAGAATGGAGGATATTACCGCCACCTACAACCTCTCCAATGGTCATTACTCTGATTATGACAGCTTTTACTATGACAGCGATGACATAATATACATGGAGCCCGAAGAATCATCATTTGATCTCTTCTCCACTGTGTGCTACAGTCTCATCTTCTGCCTCAGCGTTCTCGGAAACAGCTTTCTCCTCTGGGTTTTGCTGAGGAAACGAGAAACTAAGAGCACTTCTGACTTGCTGCTTCTGCACCTCACAGCCTCTGACCTTTGCTTCACCGTGACCCTGCCGGTTTGGGCTTACCAACACCTCCATGGCTGGATCTTTGGGGACTGGGCCTGTAAAATCATAAGCGGGATCTACTTCCTTGGCATCTACAGCTACATGTTGTTCCTCACTGCCATTACTTTGGATCGCTACGTTGCTGTGGTCCACGCCGTGTCTACATCTGCACAGGCCCGAAGACGGTTTTACGCCATCTTGGCCAGCACTGGAATATGGCTGGTGTGTGCTGCCACAAGCATCAAGGACACGGTGAACACTGAGACCAAATTCAGCTTTGATGGTGAAATAAGGTGCGAGGAAGCTTCACAGTCATTGGCTATGAACCTGTTTAGCATCTACTTCCACATCAGCCTTTTTTTCCTCATACCCTTCATCATCATCACATTCTGTTATGTCCGCATGTGGATGACTATCAGACACTGCAGAATGAGGGGACGCAACCAGGCTTTGGGGCTGTTGTTGGGGATAGTTCTGGGTTTTTTCATTTGCTGGGCACCATACAATGTTGTGCTATTTCTTGCATCCCTGGAGGAGCTTCATGTTCAGTCAGTAAGCACCGATGAATGGGAGGATGTGATGCTTTATGGGTACTACATCAGTCACACACTGGCTTACTGCCACTGCTGCCTGAACCCTCTGTTCCATGTGTTTGGAGGAGAGAGGTTTAGGAGGCATCTCCTCATGCCATGTAGCACCAGGAGGCAGAGCATCACTTCCAGCAGCCGGCCACCTCCCTCTGTCTCCCTACAGACCTATGTGTAACCAGCCTTGTAAGGGAGCTTTTGCCGTTTATGTTTGTGTAGTGACTTTAAAGGGGAGGAGATTTAGATGTGTGAGCTAAAACCATAACCCCACTGCAGCCCGTGTAAGCATTACAAACCGCGCTGAAGCAGTCACGGGAAGAAATTCTCATCATGAAATTTGCTGTGTGCGCAGCAGAGGTGAGAGTGAGCAAGTGAATTGTCACCACAGCGTCAGAGAGAAAGCAGAAAGAAGCTTTAAAAGGGGATATGATAACAAAGGTGAGAGTGGGTAGGAGCATTTGCACCACATGATAAATGATTGTATATCTATACAAAATATCTTAAATTTTCATGTTGTACTTATTCTGAGTAACTGAATTAATACACATTAGACTGTGTTGATGATTTTACTGTTACTGTATTAAGCCACTGAGTCCACATGATGGCAACAAAATGAAGAGAAGTAAAGATAATTACAAATTCTTGATAGCAATAAAAAAAAAAGGAAAAAGGGAATTAATGATTAAAAAATATAGGTATGGCTGTTACTCTGGACATACAGCATTTTTGTTTGTTTGTTTGTTTGTTTGTTTGTTTTTTGTTGTTCCTTTTTTTTTATTATTATTTTGCTTTGTTCTAAATGAGGTAATGGTTGGTGTTCCAAGAAATAGCTGCCTGATACATTCTCCCAGAAAGCTAGGAAGGAACTTGTTTAATCTGATCCAATGCTGTACGACGGTAAAACATGCAATTTACCACAGTTGTTTCAACACCATGACATTTTTATCTTTGGTCTATTGTCAAACAGCATGACTTGCTCACTATCCAACCCTTTTTTCTTGTAACTTTCCTCTCTTCCAATACCAATTAAACAGCCTTTTTTCTTCTTCTTTTTTGTGTACTTGCACAATAAAACAGTTCTGTTTCTGGTTATGTGTGTGCTTTTTCTTTTCCTTTTTCTTTTTCCCCGAGTGACAAATCAGCCTGGCCAAAATGTTAATCAGCTATTTCCTTTTGGAGTCTAACCTTGTCGCATAACACAGAATACACTAATTAGCCCCCCTCAGCGAGATCAGCAAAATATTATTTAGCACGGAGCACTGATTTTTGATTAAAATTGTAACTGGTCAAATCATCTAACGTAACATAATCTGAATACTTTTAGTTACTCTTCTGTAAATTAATTGATTCAACTATTTTTTCTGTAATTATAGGCTCATAAAAATGCCTCTTAACCAGTCAAACATTAAACTAGTTGATCTGATCTGAAAAAATACACTTAAAAGCGGTAAGTGCCATAATTTATGAGAAATTAGCAAATTGTACTTCACATTCTTTTGCAGTCAGATTACTCCAAGTTGACATGTAATCTGCTCCTCCAGAGCCCTGTCAGTGCACTTGCACATGGTTGAGTAGCATAACCCTGATGGCTCCATGGGGGGTCCAGAGAAGAGAGGATGGGGACAGCTCAGTGGGCCACTGTAACAGCACTCATATGTGTCTCTTGGGGTAGATTAAGCTTAATTAACTAAACCATCCAGCACGCTTGGTTGATTGGATACATGTCAAGGGCAGAGCAGTCACGGGCATGCTCACACTTTCTCTGGCAGGCACTGGGACAGTGTTTTTGCACGTGCTTGTGCCTGTGTATGTAATTGCAAAAAAAAAAAAAAAAAAGATCAGATGGCCACATTATCTTGTATACAGACATTAAAGCAGTAATCCACTTTATTCAGAATGCTGTGGGTTTATTCAGTCAATAAAAACAACAATACAAGTGAAGACAGGGAGAGATGCTGGATAACGAACAGAGAAAACTCAAACCTGTGAGGTAGAGTTTGTGGTGCAATTTGGTGAGCAGCCAATTCTCAATCCCGCATATGGTCCTTCTTGTTACAACGATTAAAGCCTGTTCTCAAACAACTTTTGGACTTAACAGCACTTTCTCAGTCTGAAGAAAGTGATCAGATCTCAGTTAGACCCTTCCTTACCTCTCTGTTGTGGAGCTGCAGCTGGAAAGACAGTAGCTTTGATTTTCTAATTCCATTAAAAAAAAAAAAAAAAAATGCATAGAAAACAACATGCCTACATCACTGAAAAAGCCAAACACAACAGAAAACAGCGAAAGGAAAGAAAGAAAAAAAATATCGCCACCGATTAACACGAGTTCACAGAAGAGAAAATCCAAGGCTTTCCGTTACTTTAAGTCAAGACAACCTCTTTTCACAGGTTTCATAATTTTCTTAACAAATGATGTTGTTGTTCGATCCTGCTTTTCGCCACAAGCTAAACAGCTGTTGTTGTTTTCTTATGTAGTCTCTGCTACTAGCCCTCCCTGGCCCTAACATTCACTCCCTGCTCTTCTCTTCTCCAGGGCAATTCTCCCTCCTTTTTCACAATGATGGGTTTCTTTAATTCCAATTATCTGTAATGATAATTACTCCAACCATATGTGAATTTAATTGATGTCTTGCAAATGTGTAAATGTGTGTACTTTGTGCATATTGCTAATAAAGTCTCACTACTTGTTAATCTGGACTGTCAGGGAAATGCGTGCAAATCGATTAAGTGTGTCATCTATATCATTACCAAACAACTGTTTTAGTATAAAAACATAGACAGCTTAATCCACACATGACATACATTGGCATGTATGACATTTGAGTAATGCCGCTCATCCTGATCAAATTTGTCATGGGAATAAGATGTGAAATCAAAGGTAGAATTAGAAGCACTGTTCAACATACAGAGTCACACATGCATAAACACACAAATCCTTGCTTAGCTAAATCATCAGTCCAGAAGCATAACATGTTTTGGGGTGTGGAATTTAATTTTACAAGGATAACCCATATTTCATAATATGTATGCATATTTATTTTCCCTCTGCAATGCCACATTTCACCACTAGAGGGGACAGGCGTATTGGAATTATTCTGCCTGTTTCTGTGTAACTGGCCCACTTCATTGACTAAACCAGATGGATGCATATATGTTGCCTTCCAAGTCAGCTACACAAATTGAGACACAGGCACAGGCACATACAGACTGAGAAAAAAACTGATTATGTCCTCATATAGAAGATCTGTACTGTTTGAAACTGCTTTGAATATCTTTGAAAGTTTCTGTTTTTGAATAAACAACTTTTTTGGGGGGGACTTTTCAGACACTTAATTCTGGTTACAAAGCTGCCTGCCTCTGCAAACCACAACTGTATAGATGTTTGCGGACCATCAGATCTCATCAACTGCATTTCAGGGTCATCTTCCTGTTGTTACCTGCTGCTAGAAGATATGGAAACACAGTGACTAGCCACCATGGAGACTTAATTAACAAATCAAACATCTGGCTCTTCAGATTACACCTACTGCATATGCTTGCCTCATATAAAGGTAGGCATTTAATGTATCAAACAGTGTATCCTGATGTTTCCTTGATATATTTTCCCCCAGCTGTCCTGTTTTGTCTCATCACTTTTCAGCTTTTCAGCTAGCTACTGCAATGTGTCTATTGGTTCTTCATTGCTGCACTGGTGGCCAATGGACCCAGATGATAATGAGCATTCTGGCACCTTGTAAATGTAACGCAAAACTTAACCTAACCAAGCATGACATGACATTAGAAGGCACAAACCTTCACAAACACTGAATTTCTCTGTTCTAAATCATACACTGTTCTTATGATTAAAATTTCAGCCAAACTAATTTACTTACCCTCAAAACATAGTAAAGTTAGTTAACGTATTTTCACAGTTATGGATCAAAAGAAATAATTACATAATGGTGGCAGTTCTAGACCCTGATGATCACCACCAAAACTAATTTACTGAGTCCTATCTGTCTTCCAAATTTCATGGAAATTTTGAGAGATCCTCCCAACAGACAAACAAACTAACAGGGACAGAACCGGCCTGATCTCCTTAAATTATGTGAAATGAGCACAATGTTTTAAAATGCAAATACATGTTCCATGCGCAAAAAGTGAAAAGCATGAGTTTACCCACAATGAAAGGATACATAAAAGAGACACAACCAGAACAAGTAGTAGTGTGGCACAGCTGGTGGAGGGGTGTGAACATTTGCCTTCCAACTTACTGCTGTGAATAAAGTTTTCATTTTTATCTTAATTTTTTTCTAATATAACTTAAGCAATAGATTAAGACAAGGCAAGTTAGAGATAAGATAAGATAAGATAAGATGACATAAGATAAGATGGGATAACATGAGATGAGATGAAATAGATGAAATAAGATAAAATATAACAATAACTGAACTGATGAGCCAAGACAAGAGAAAAATAAGATGACATAAAATGAGATGACTTAAAAGATAAGATGGGATATGATGAGATTAGATGATGTGAGATAAAAGATAACAGGATAAGGTGAAAATAAAACAAGATGGGATGAGATTAAATGAGATAAGATGGGGTGTGATGAAATAAGATAAGATGAGATAAGATAAGATAAGATGAAATAAGATTGTATGAAATATTAAAAGATACGATAACTGAGGTGATAAGCCAAGACAAGAGAAGAGAAGTCAAGGTCACTGGAGATAAGATAAGAAAATGTAACATAAGATAAGATGAGTTGAGAAGAGATGCAGTAAGATAACATGAGATAGGATGAGATGAGATTAAATTAGATGAGATGAAATAAGATGAGATGAGATGAAATGTGATAAGATAAAACTATTCCTGAAGTGATAAGTTAAGACAAAACAAGTCAAAGTAACTGGAGTTAAGATAAGATGAGATGAAATGAAATGAAATAACTTAAGGTTAGATGAAATAAGACGAGGTTAGATTGGTTTAAACAAGACTTAACTGTAACTGAAGTGATAAGTCAAGACAAGTGAAGGCAATTGGACATAAGATAACATAAAATGAGATAAACTAAGATAAGATGAAATTAATAGAGATACAGTGAAATGTGATGAAATAACATACCGTGAGATGAGATGGAATAAGATAAGATAAGACGAAATAAGACAAGATGAAATAACATAAGATGAGATGCAATAAGATTATATGAAATGTGATAAGATATAAGTGAAGCGATAAGTTAAGCCAAATAAAACAAGTCAAGCTAATTGGAGATAAGATAAGATAAGATAAGATGAGATAAGATAAGATAAGATAGAATTAAATGAGATGGGAAGAGATGAAATAAGATAAGATGAGATAGGATGAGATGAGATTAGATTAATTTACATGAGATGAAATAAAATGAGTTGAAATGAAATGAGATGAGATGGGATGAGATGAAAAAGCAAGCTAAGATAGGGTAAGACTGGATGAAATAACATAACATAACATAACATAACATAACATAGCATAGCATAACATAACATAACATAACATAGTAGGTAATTAGGTGGATGTTTTTGTCCAAAGTGCTCACAGTTGTATGAATGCAAACATTCTCAGCATGGATGGTCCCAGTGAGAAGTGAGCCTCCAGACCTGGCAGTGAGTGTACCATGCTCTATCCATAGAGCTAATGTCCTACAGACCACGCATTTGGCTTCCTCTTCCCTATCCTCAGGCTGCACCAGCTGCCGTCTACCTCGGACCGCATTCAACGCCACTGACACGTCGTCCTCTACCTGCCTCTTCCCTCCTTCTCCCCATTTTAGAGTCTTCAATCCCGCTTTTTGGCCGCAACTTTCCAAAAGGTGAACTGAAGTGATTTTCAATAGCACGGTGCATGACTAATGGTGGAAACATGTTAAAATCATTGCAGAGATGTCCTTGGGAAGACAAATGAATTTTCAGCAGAATAATTAACTTAATTAACAAATTTGCATGCATATTCATCAGGGCCATTGAAGTCTTTCCAGCTCAGCTTGATGAACGTTGCTGTGTAATAACCAGCTCATTTACATTCTGCCATCCACTGCCATTTGTGTGGATTACTGAGAAAAGGCAAAGTGTGTGCATGTGTGTATCTGTGTGTATATGTGTGATGCTAAGGGTACATATGTGTGCACACTTCCTCCTTACCCGTAACATGTCGCAGGGAAAGCTTGGTGAATTGATTTGACATGCTGGTATGCTGGATATACACCCTGCGATTGGCCCCAGCTGCCTCTCCTTCCAAGCACACACACACCTTCCATGAATGTGACTGATAGAGGCCTGACTCCCTGTGTGTGTGTGTGTGTGTGTGTGTGTGTGTGTGTGTGTGTGTGTGTGCGCGTGCGTGCGTGTGTGCATGTGTGTGTATGTGTGTGTACTCTACGCCCATATCTCCTTGCATCCTCCTCCCCCCTCTCACATCCTTCTCTCTGGTGGGCAGTTCTTGGCACTGATCCTGAGTCGTAAACCCTCCTGGGTTGCCAGACTGTGCGTTGTTAAAAACGTGAGGCCCTCCATACCCCCTCCCCATCTCTGCAGGGCAATCTTTAAAGGCAGCAAGGTGTGACGGCACAGACTGGCAGCTTGGCAGCCATGCCCGAGGATACCAACGCTCCGTCAGCCGTGAACGGGCACCATCACATGGGCTCGCCTAACTAATACGCTCACCGTACATGTGCCATTCTCATGCCTCATCTGTGCCAGCCAAAGACAAAGGAATTCATTAAGAAATTTCACATGGCGTCGTTTTGTGATTTTGCCGAGATATAGTTAATTGGGAATTTCATACAAGCTAAGGTAACCGAGAGAGAGATTATCCAGATGACTTCAGAAAAGTTGATTAGACTCACTTGGCTGTGTGTGCCCTCGATCTGGTTGGGCAGCGAACAATAGGAAAACTTATTTTCTGGAAGCTTGTGCAGGATATTTCTCTATGCTCTAACAATATGTTTCTCATTCTCATCATGAATTTTTTCCTGCCATTTAAGTGGCTTCAGATGCTGTCAGAAACAAACGTATCCCAGCAGGCTACTTCCCTAGCCTGTCATAGAACTGCTGCACCGGTAACGTTTTCCTACCAACACAAGAAGGAAAGTGGACAAATGCATTTACACCTTTCCCATATCCAATATGGTACACTGCCCTGAGATTTTGCAAGAGCAATTATCACATTGGTTCGAGATTAAAAAAAAAAAAAACACCAGGCACTTGAAAAAAAAAAAAAAAACCATCACCTTACACATGAAACTTGTGATATTCCTCATACTTTCTTCCCTTTGCCTCTGTGATACTTTCTCCTACGCTTTTTATGCAGACATATGTGTGACACTTGAAGCTGCTATCATAGCTGGAAGTGTGAAAGAGAATTGTTGCAGTAATGTGTTGCTCTTGGGTGGTGTGACAGGAAAATGCTTTTGCAAGAGAGAGTTGACATTTCAAGTCATTTCTGACAGCTATTCTGTTTACCTTCTATACTAAACGTGGTGTAACCCACTTTGCAAATTAAAGACTCCTTGCATGCATTGCTGAGGTTCAACAGACAGCAGCGAGATAGATCGTAATGAATAGAAATTGTCCCTGAATAAAAATGGAATTCACTCTATGTGACATACAGCCTTAGTACATGTTACACTCATCGGGTAAAAATCTCTTTATTACTGTGTTGTCTGACCCTGTTTGTTTTGAAGCTGCCGTTGAAGCAAGACGAACACAAAACACAAATGTTTTGGACCATTAAACTGACCTTCAAACCGGGCCCTGTGAAAATCAAACGCCTGTCACTGCAGTGCTGGGAGACTTTACAGAGCGGGTGCCTGTTTACCTCCAGTAAAAACATAAAAAAAACATGGATGAGATGCACTATGCTCCTTTTCATGATCACCTTTGAAGTAAACAACATAGCTCGAGCTCAAGTGAATAAATCTCTGAAAGCTGTATGGCTTCCAGTGAACGAAAGTTGATCATAGAACATGAAAAGAGGGTTTGTATGGATGTAAACACCAGACTCTCCCCTGTGGACTTTCTTTGTAGGCCTGCTGCTGCGATTGTTGCTTTCCTATACTGGCTGCAGCTCATTATTGTTAAAAACAGTCCTGTGACCCTTGGCTAAGCCGCTGACGCACACACACACGCCTGTTCTGTCACAAAGATGTACACAGATAAAACGATATCTAGGTTTGCCATGGAGAGATGAGACTAATAGCTATCTGGTAACCTTTATCACCATGAGCACTGGATCGCTCTTCAGTCACAAATAACAGGCACGAGTCTCTTCCACTTTAGCCGCAGTGCACGCTTAAGTCTTACCAGAACAGAAAATCTTACAACTTCTTTGTATTCCTTCTCATGCGGCAGGGGGCTGCATTTGACTACGGTACCGTTTGATGCCGCAATTGATGGGAAAGTTCTGAAGAAAGTCCCAAAGCCTCAGAGGAATTTGATTACCTCCATCCATTATCTGCACAGTGAGCGATCGCGAGGCTCACCATCTGTCATCCGTTTCATTTGCATCGTCAACACCTGCCCTGCCTGTTTATGCCTTCACATTTTTTATAAGCTGCCTTTCATGGCAGGGAAAAATGTTGACTTTTCATTCTAAATACATTAATTCCACAAGTTCAAAGAACATATTGAATGTGAACAACTTGGTTTATGTCTAATAGAATTTGGAAACTCTTCTTTTCATTGCCGCAGATGAAACAAAAAACATGTTTAAGGTGTGTTTCACAGCTCAGTGATTATCAAAGTGTTTTGATATGGATAAATTGAGGAGATAGATAGATAGATTGATAGATAGATAGACACATAGATACATAGATAGATACACAGATAGATTGATATACAACTAGACAGACGCACGATACAGCCTCCTGTTTGTTACCAACGCATTGTGCTGCACACACCCCTCTCCTCTCCCTCCCTCCGTCCTCCCCCATCCATCCCATCTCCCATATCCCCAGGTGGTGCCGACGGCTGCGGGGCCCATTAGCGACAGAATTCCTGCCTCCAGCAGGCCATGCGTGTCCCGAGTGACACATTTTTGGACCGGCACCAAGAATCTAGCCCTCCGCAGACAGCTCACTTCCCTCTGCAATCACCACAGTGTGTGTGTGTGTGTGTGTGCGTGTGTGTGTATGAGAGAGAGAGAGAGACAGAGAGTGAGTGAGAGTGAGAAAGAGAGAGCGAGAGAGAGGGAGGCCCTGAGAACACAGCATGGGTCCCACAGGAAATGGTTGAAAGGCAGTATGGGACAGATTGGTGATGGCGCAGAATGGTCTAGAATACTAAAAGGAGAAGCAAAGATATTCTATAGCAGAGAGATCACACGTTGATTACATGAGTCTCCCGACCAGTTGGGACGCTGAGTGCAAAGGTAGGTTCCACACAAACCTCCCATGGTGCATCCATCCCCAAGTGAGGTAACATCCACCACTACCTGCATTTTTTTCAGTGACAACTAAATGTGTATTCAAACACATGAGCATTTAAGTGGATTTTGCTTATGTGCAGTGTTCTTTGTTGCTGTTTTATTAAGTTTGCCAGTTACATTTTAATTTTACAAACCTCTTTGGTGAGGAGCAATAGTGCATCTTTGTTGTATACACTGTGTAGCATAATAGGCGAGACTACTATGATGTCTGCATCTGAATCTGTGTATCTATGCAGATACTATTTGATGGTTGATGAAGATCCTTATTAATCATAATGAGAAATGATTAGGAAACAATACCTGGACTTAAGAAAGAGCAGTAAGTCCTTTTGGTATAGATATTATGAATGGATTCTTTCTCCATACTAATAGATAGTTAATTATGTACCTAATGACTCCTCACAAAGCACTATATAATTAGTCTAGATGAGCCGAGAAAGTTCCTACTTGTTCTTACATGTTTAATGTTGGCTATTCCTCATTTCCAAATGGGGCTGTGGATAATGGTGGTAAAACATTATTCTCTTTGGGGCACAGAAAGATAGTGAAACACACTGTATCTATGCCAGATATGTGCACATACGCACTCTACAATTACAATGGGATGAAGTGTCTTAGTAACAAAGAAAATATCAAATTAGATGCATTATATTAAAACTGTAAAAACTGTAAAAAAAAACAAAACAAAAAAAACAAAAAACACAGGATGGGGCAAATATTTAGTTTTCACATATTTATCATAATAGCATAGAGTATCCTTATCTATCTATCTATCTATCCAACGATCTATCTATCATATAAGTCTACACCCGCCCACGCACGAGTTGTGACTACCAGATGCTCAGAGTCATAGTCGAGGGAATCAGGATCTCCAGCACCCAGTAACACCCGCCTCCCTCGCTGTCTGCCCTGAAATAGGGTGTTGCTGGGGTGTCAAAGTATCACACCCCTGTGCGCTTCCCCACCTGCTCTTAAAAACCACCGTATTCCCGCTCATTGTACCCACACACACATGTGCACATACACACATCCAGTCAGAGTACCCCTTAGACAAAGAGCACAAAGCACAAAGGTGATGTAGTGACAGATGCTCCCGTCACGTACTTAGCATATCTGCACCAATGAAAAAAAAAAAAAAAAATTAAATAAATAAAAAATAGGGCAGAGGAGCTGGTTTGTGTGGTGTAAAACTCTCTCCATTTTGATCAGCATTGCTATTCCTGACTCAGTCTCTTCCCAATATCCCCAAACGGATAAAGGCCGCTCTTAAAACGCAATCCTTCACCAATATTTATCCAATCTGACCAAATATTATAATTAATGCCTCCCTCCCTCTCTAACCTTTCGGTGCCAAGTTCAGAGATAGAGAGAGCGCACTTCCTGTGAGAGGCTGGGCCGGCTGCCAGAGAGACTGATCCACCAATCTGACACTTTAATGAGATCCTGGCCCATAGTACTGGGGTGTCAGGCCTCCTCCACTGCGGCATCAGCCCCGCCGTGACCTGCAGCTCACACACATTCACACACACACACGCACGCACGCACACAGGCTTGTATGGGCTTTTTTTCACAGAGGCACACTTTTACAGAAATACAAGCGTGCACCCACAGATGAATCTGCTGCATGCATGCGCCCCCCCTCCACAGAGACACACACACACACACACACACACGCACATGCACACACACCCACACACATACTGAAGGGGGGTTCAGCTCCTTAAATCTGTCTAATTAAAACACTAAATCCCTCTACTCCCCTCGTCCCCCTCACCCCACCACACTCCTCACTTCCCAGCACACACACACACACACACACACACACCAACACACCAACCCACACACACTTGCACCCCTCCTCTCCCCCCTCACCTCACCCACCCCGCACCCCCATTCCGCAGGAGAAATGATTATTAGGAATTTAATGGGGGAACGTTTCCCATCCCACACCATCTGGGGCTTGGGAATGGCACAAAATTTGGGGATGCTTGCCGACACGGCCGAGAACATTATTTTAATTTTTCAAGACCGATGTTTTAGATTTCCAACATAGCAGAAATGCTCAAAGACTACAATAAATTATCACTATATTGCGTATAATATAAATATTCATTTGTGTTTATTTTTTTTTAAAAATATATATACATACATATATTTCTGATTGGTGTAGTGGTTCATTCAGCTATGAGAAAGTGTATGGAACTTTCCTCAACTCTTGGTGCTGATCATTTCCAGTCTCCCCCTATAACTCATCGCTATAGAAACGCAGTGCATCTTTTTCACTAATTATGGTGCCACGTCTATGATTGCAAAAGCGTCCCTCTATACCTCCTCCACACCATATATCGCTCATTCTTGTCCATCACTTCCCACACAGAGTTGAGCCATATGCTCGCTCTGCCTCTCTCTCTCTCTCTCTCTCTCTCTCTCTCTCTCTCTGTCTTTCTCTTTCTCTCTCTCCTTCAGGCCTAATGAGCTGCATGAATGTAGGGGTACTTGTACACATTTGACCCCGTGCTAAACTGCAGCTCATCGCCACACAGATACCCCGCAGTCCCCGCTACCCCAGCCCCCTTCCCTGCAACTCCCCTAGAGGGATCTGAACCCCTTCTGCTCCCAACAAACACACACACACACACACACACACACACACACACTTGCACACATACACACACACACCACCCAGCTTGGCACAAAAAGCAGTAACAAGACTGACAAGATGAGGATGTTAGTGAATGGGACAAATGAGGGTTGGAGTGTGTATGTGTGTGTGTGTGTGTGTGTGTGTGTGTGGTGGCAGGGTGGCTAAAGGGGTTGCTTTTAGAGCTCCAAAGACCCCCCCGATGTGATCCTCCTCATGAAACAGAGGATGTAGAGATTAATGTGACAAACAAGGGTGAGTGAGGGAATGGAGGCTGAAACATAACCCTTCTCTCTCTCTCTTTAACCTCCACACACCTCTCCTCTGTACATTTTAACCATTTTGACAAGGCTCCGATCCAGGCTAACTTCTACATCCAGCAGAATTACTCAATCACCCAGCTATCTTGCTTTTCCTCACTGCTAGAAAGAAATTTCTCATAATCTGCATGGTGACAATTCTGTGATGATCCACATCAACATGAAGCAATCTCTAAAACGTTTTATCAAATGTTCCTTGCAGCAGCATCCACAGAGAACAATAAACCCAACAAAAAAGTCAACTTTACCCAGAAAGTGATGCAATAATACGCCTCAGAGATAATGTACAGTTTGATATTTTGTGTTGTGTAATCATTACTATATCACTTTATGGAAACATGGATCATTTTCCCTGTGGGAGCTATCATGGCTTTTGTTTTCTCTGATTGCTCCTATTGGTTTTACTGTTTTAGTTGTGTGTGTTTAAACTGTGACCAAATGCACCTTTTCTTATTTGTTCCCCTGTCGAGTTTCCATGCAACACATCTGATAATGATATGAATTTGGATTATTATTACACTTAAATCATTTTCTACACATTGTTTCCTGTCCATTTCGTACTGGTTTGGTTAAATATGAAAAGATTTTTTTCTCATTTGTTGAACTTCACTGGAAAAAATCCTGAAAATGAAGAATAAAGTGTTCTCCTCTCCACGCAGACCCAAGTAAACAGTTGTTACTGAATAAGTGTCATGTGGCTACCAACTGGCTGCAGTGAACTACACTGAACTACAACTTCTGCAACAGCAATAAATGCTAGCCTGCAGATGGCCTAAGAGGGCCTTATGCATGCCAAAAGAAAAAAAAAAAGAAAAGAAAAAAAAGAAAAATCAAGATTCGTGTCTTATTTTTTACTGTCCTAAGTCTACTTCAATACATGTGTTTGTTATTGTTGGAAATATAAATTTCAGCTTTGACCTCATATATGTCTGTCTTGTTGAAATCTTATAGTAATAATACTATAGTAATAATACTAATACTAATAATAGTAATAATATGTATTATAATATCTATGTTTTTTCCTCATATCTTTCACATATATAAAAAACAGCGTACAAGCAGCAGTTTTTGATTACAGCCTTTCTCATGATCTTTTTCACTTTTACCAAATAAAATAAAACTGGCATGAACCACAAATTGTCCCTGTGCCAGCTGACAAGCCAAACATTTTCCAAGCTCTTTTCACCATTTTAAGTATCATTTAGAGACATTACAAAGGTGCATAACATGGCTTTTGGTGCCATCACATCATTTCAAAGCAAACTCACAAAATTCACCATCCACCATAGGCTGTGAACTGCTGGGGTCCCAGAAATAATAAATGATGCACAGAGGTCAACATCAGCATACACCCCGAAAGCTGTGTGGTACATTCAAGGCATTTCAATGGTAAAAATGTGGGACTTGATGCAACAAAAATGAGCCTGAACAGGAAAAAGTGAAAGAGAGAAACAGAGAAACAGAGATAGAGGCAGGGAGATGTGATTGGTGGTGGAGTTTTGGGTCTGATCATAAAATCTGATGCCCCTGTGCTCAGCAACACACTTCCTACTTGGCTTTTAATTGCATCCAAGTTTGCTATTTAATAAACAAATTTCCCTCTCTTCATGAGGTCAGATACTGAGTCCAAAATATTCAAGCCTGGCGTGTATTTTCGAGTTCTTAGTAATTCAGCATCTCTGAAAAACCAGGACAAATCTGAATTTGTTGTTCTGTTTGTTTGTTGAAAACCACAGGAGCATGCCACACGCACTGGTGGAGAGGCTCAACTTTGACCTCCAGTCGGTGATTATCACGGGGCAAGCAACCACAAATATAATTCAATTAATTCCTGACCCCTTCAAAAGGCCATATCTTCGTTTAATGCTGCTACTATGAATTTATGTCATAAATATTTCACCT
Source organism: Myripristis murdjan (assembly GCF_902150065.1). Classification (NCBI taxonomy): domain Eukaryota; kingdom Metazoa; phylum Chordata; class Actinopteri; order Holocentriformes; family Holocentridae; genus Myripristis; species Myripristis murdjan. The sequence goes on from NC_043996.1 coordinate 10,609,015, forward strand.
GGAAAAAATCGTAAATAAAAATAGGTAGACCGACAGCGACGGTTTATCTCTCATTTGATATCTAGTTAAGTATAGTTCGTCTAATAAATCCGATTCCTTACGGTTTGAATGAGAGAACGCATTCAGTGTCAGCCTGTGCGCTGCGTTTTTTCCTGTGATTTTATTTAATTTTTAAGGACTGAGCACACATAATCTCTCTACAAAACGATATTTACAACAGAACATGTCGAGGCCTGTATTCTGACGACCGGCTGCACTCCTCTCCGTACACTGGGATGAGTGGGGTGGGCAGCCTGTCTTCTCTGGCTGACATCCAAACTCCTCATGGGCATTTTGGTCACCAGTCAGCCATCTGATCAGCTTAACTGAATTATATTTATACCGACAGGCCTCTTTCGAATAAAGCATTTCTAAAGTTTATTGTGTGAACACCAGCGGATGATTTATCAGTTTTCATTTTTTTCGCCGCTTGCTCCCTACAAATCCTCACAAATAATGAATTAAAAAGTTTTCATGGGTGTAAAAATCATCAGAATAAAGCAGATTAAGTTTTAGGCCACTGGAAGTTTTTTGTCCAACTATTTTCTTTTGAATTAATTAGATGAGATTCTGTTTTACAGGTTATAATATCTATTTAGCTCCGCATGCACAAATATTCCGTTACAATTTTCATAAAACCTGTGATCTTATACCTTCAGTAACGCCTTTATTGCCTGATAGCTCATCACAAGCTTCACAAGTTAGTTATTTCGAAAGCATTCGAAGGAAGTTTAAAAAAAAAAAAAAAAACGTTATAAGCCCGGAGCGTTTTGTTTGATTTACTTTACCAACAACTAAGAATTTCTTTAATGGCTTCCTACTGTCTGTCATTTCACAGAAAGCTAAAAGCCTCTCATAGCCTCTTTTATTGCGACAAACACATCACAAAACATCACTACCATAAAACACATTACTTCACGATTATTTCGATCCATAACGAGTTTTCAGAAAATTGTGTGTGTGTGTGTGTGTGTGTGTGTGTGTGTGTGTGTGTGATCAATAACTGAACAGAAAAAAGAAGAAAGAGAAGTTGATTTCAATAATTGTTCATAATTGAGGTCAAGTTACAAAACCAACAGAAGTTATGGGTACAGTCACCGATAATGTGCAGAAATACATGAAGTGCATCACAGCTGCCTGCTGAGGAGCCTCCTCACCAGGAGCAATGAAGGGTTTTCTGTAAAAAGTTCATGGACACATCAAACGATCCAAAACTTTCACGTCGTTGCATAATTGGTGTTCGTCAACTCTTTAATATTTAAGGCATAATTGTTCGGATTCATGTTATCTCAAAATAGGCTGTTCTCCTCGGTCCAAGTGATTTTCCATCCAGTGTTTCACAGTCAAGTCAAATACCCACACGAGCTGGAGCGAAATATACAACAATGCAACATAAACAAAGTTCAAATGCAATGGAATTTTACATAAAAGGTAACACTGTTCAATTTACATTAGTTCATTCTTTTTTTTGTAATATATTATCCACATCCAAATTTACGGACTTGTAATAAATAAGCTTAAATAAATACAATAATAATTTACATTCACCTCATTACCACACTATTTAAATGCATTTTGTTTTCACGCTGATTTTTTTTATTTATTCATTCATTTATTTACTTATTCATTATCTATTTTTACTTCCACAACAGTCCACAACTTCCTGTATTTTAGGATCAAATCAGATGACATCATCACCAGGTCTCCTAAACACATGCATGCCTCCAAAATGGCTAGAGGAAAAAATAATCTTTTAATTAATTTCGTGTAATGGTTATCATTTTAATTAGATTTATGCTATGAGACTGACGTATAAACGCCCTCTGAGGGGGGGATAGATATATATTATTTTCTAAGCAAAGATTGCATTGGGCTGCTTTGCATAGCTCAATTTACCTTTATTGCTAACAGACTGAAAGCCCAATCATGTCTGAACAAATGCAAATCAGTGAAGTTCCCTGATAAACTGAAACGTCTTTAGATTCCTCTTCCCTAACAATTCAGCTGGCTGGCTTTAGCTTGGCATGGAAATATTATCATCTTCACTGATTACTGTAGGCCTAATTAAATAATCACTAAACAAATAAACTGTCCACTGAATCAGCCTCATCCATCTCACACCATGATCAGCTTCTACCGTAGCCTACTGACGTTAATAAACAAATTTAAATACCTCAAAAAAGATACCAGGTAAATAAACGAAATGCTAAATAAATTGCGCAATACCTGCATCTCAAACGAAATACATTCTGTGGTTGGTGTGGTTTTAATGCACTGCCAAAATAAAACATCTCAATTATATCGAACTTTATAAATTTCTTAAACCAAATGAGAAAATGTGCCATCGGTTTAGATCATTTCACTTGTTTCCTATGCCAGACAACTTGTTTCAAGTGTTTCCTTGAATCGAGTGTCCTCATTTTGATTTTCGTCATCTTTCTAATCCTGCATTTTTCCAGTATACTGACACAAAACTAAAGGCAAGAGAAACTGTGCTGGGAGTAGGTGAAATCATCTCAACCTATTGGCAGCTTTTTTCTCTCTCCCTCTTTTCGAAGTAAATCAGAGTGCATATGGAACTTAATGATTTGTTAAGCTGGACATTTATGCAGTGCATTAATGTGTCCTGGAGTCCATTTCGTCCCGTTCTCGACACCTGCAGGGGAGATTGCATCATTTTTCAAACTTGAACTTCGTCCAGTTAATTGATTAATTATGGAAAGAGCCGTTAATTTCCCCCTGTGCTTGGAAGGACTGGCTGCGAAGGTGCAGGTCGTAGGGGAAACGGGCCTCTGAGGACATTCGGTACATGGAGTTGTGCGCAAGAGCCGTGCGTCCCGGCGCACTGCAGTAGCGCATGCCATAGTGGCTGCTCTTGCCATAGTCGGACGGATCGTCGTGCTTTAGGGAGAAAATCCCGTTAAAGTTCATCGGAGGGCTCAGCTGGCCGTCGAAGTGCGGGCTTCCGCTCTCGGAGGACGCGTTCTCGTAGTACGGTTCATACGCGCCGCCGTAGCTATAGTGCCGGAACGGCTTTGAGCTGCTGTCCAAGGGGCTGCCGCTGTGGCCTGGGGGCGTGTTCATGTCGGAGCCGGGATACGAGTACATGGCGTCGTAGGGCGACCTGCCAGAGAACATGACCTCTCCATTGTGGTCTGTGAGGAAATTTCTCGCGTTGAGCTGCAAACAGCCGGCCACCAAGTTGGTAGTAGGCTGGGATAATCCTTTGCACAAGGTCTGCACGAAGGCGAGCAGGTCCGGTCTCTTCCCTGCGCTCAGCGTCTCGGACAAGGCCCAGATGTAATTTTTAGCCAGTCTGAGCGTCTCAATCTTGGACAGTTTTTGAGTTTTGGAGTAGCACGGAACAACCTTGCGCAAGCTCTCCAGCGCTGCGTTCAAGCCGTGCATCCGGCTGCGTTCGCGGGCGTTGGCTTCCTGGCGCCGCATTTTGACCCTGTCCGTCTTCCCCTGGCTGCACGCTTTCTTTTTCCGGGGCCCTCGCTTTTTGGGAAGACCGTTCTCATCCTGGTCGTCCTCTCTCTCATCCTCTTCCCTGTCGGAGTTGTCGTCCTCGGCCTCCCTCATGTCTGAGCCGGACATCTCCTCCAGGTTGTGCTGTCTGTGCTCCTGCTCCAGGTTCTCAGGTAGGCTGTCGCGGGGGTAATTCGCACCGAACCGTGGCTCACACATCATATGTGGCTCTTCAAATGGCAGTGTCAACATATTTCCTGTAAAGGTAAAGGCAAAGAAATAAACAATGAAGGCAGAGTAGACGGCTGACGTCTTTTGAAGGTTGTCAGTTAATTACCTTGTGAATGGATCCTCCCAAGAGGAAAGGAAACGCCGAGATGAACTAATTGGCAAGTAAGGCCAATGTCACAGCCTGCTACCTTTTCAAAGGCATCATTTTCTTTTTGTTTGGTGTCATAAAGAAAGGCAAATAATTATTATATTTATAACCGAAAATCTTCAGCGTGGAAAAGAAAAATCTATTAAGCCTATATGTAAACATGGTATTTGGCGACTGTTTTATCCTTACAGCAGCCTGCTAACCTCCATACATTGCAAAGGGGAATTAAACCCCAAACCCATGCAGTGTAAAACCAGTATACTAAGAGTCAGATACCAATGCATAAGCCATACAAGCCCAATACTAACGATAATAGTAATCATACTAACCTGTGTTCAGCGTGCGGCATGCATGTTCCCAAATATCTCCACTCAGCCAGCGCCACAATCTCTTCTCCTGCAAACCAAACTGTATAAATAACCAAACCCAGCGCAAGGAGCCCTTTTCGCTCTATCCCGCTCTTCCTTTCTCTCTCCCTTCTCTCTCTCTCTCCCTTCCCTCTCTCTTTGAGGAATGACACTCATGCCAACCGCGGGTACCCATGCCATCTGCCGCTGACGTCTTGTGGCAGCCTAGACCACGTGTTTGGTGTCCCCAGGGACCTCCATTCCGTACCGATCATCTGGCAGCTCCAGTAATGGGCACCGGGAGGCCCGCGTTTACCGTCAAAAACACAGACCGGAGAAGGATAACAACTAATATCTGCCTCTCCCCGTGTGAGAAAGATAAATTAATGTCTTTTGTCTGGGAATGAAAGGAGTCACGGCGGACTTTTCAGGCGTTCTCAACAGGTGAGAAAGGTGGGATTACATGCAGTGTGTGTGCATGCATGTTTAGCCTATGTGTAGATAGATAGATAGCTTTATTTATTTTGCTTATCCATATTGCATTGTCATTTTCATATTTGTATTCAATGAATTACCTCTTTTAAATGAAATGACCGACAGCCACAATTTAAGAAAGCCGTTATTTTGAGAGGGGATTTAAATTGCACAGAAAAATTGCATTCCACTCTACTTGTAGATGATGAGGTGAACAAATTCCCGAGCGCAGCCTGGATTCAGCAGGATGTTTTGGGTACACCAGAGGGGCTCATGCATAGCGCTGGTAGCCTCGGTACCTCTAGACATTAAGCACACCCCATGGAAAAGGCCCGGTGGCACGCTGCCAAATCCACACTGGGGCACAGCTGGCACTGGATATGGGTATATGCACTTCTCAGTTATGTGGAACACACACATACGCGCACACACAAACGTATGCCTGCGAATGACCTTGTTGCAAGGAGAATCAATTAAAGCGACTTATCAATCTCTCTCTATTGGACATTACAACACATCGATCAGCAATATGGGCCTGGCAGCTCGCGCTCCGCCGCTTTGATTGCAGTAGCCGCTGATTGCACCTTTGCTGTGAGTTCAGAGGATGAGGAGACACGTATGATGGCAAAGGTAACGCTGCAATGACAGTGCGTGCAACGGTGGCTCCTGTGCATACATTTAACCCTAATGTGCGCGCGACAGGAGTTGAGCGGCACCACACCAAAAGTGTCACATGTGTGCACGCGCAAAATCCGAGTATAGTGTGTGAAAGCATGAAAATGAACACACACACACACACACACACACACACACACACACACACACACACACACACACACACGGACACACATAAAAAAATCAATCCCTTCATCACTGCCTTCCCCCCAAAATGCCTCAGCTGGTGTGGTGAGCGTTCTGGTCCAGCACACACACACACACACACACACACACACACACACACACACACACACACACACACACACACACACACACACACTAGCATCTGATGAGTCAAACTCCCCATCTCAGACTAATCAGTTGACTGCACTAATTGCAAATGCAAATATGCAAATTTATATTAATTAATTACTCCACTAATTAGTTCTCTTGTCTTTTCAGGTAATAAATCATGGTGTGGTTGAGAGAGAAAGAGGGAGCAGGAGAGAGATGTGGCAGTGATCTTTTGTCTGCTCAAAATTCCTGTTATGGGTCTGAAACTTGAGCGAGTGACTTTTTTTTCTTGGGACAGCTCTCTTAACTTGCAGGCGTCAGACAGTTTTTCCACAACAATTCTTATCTAATTAATTATTTCAATCGATATTTTATGGGCAGTGCTTCAAGGGAAAAAGCGTTCTAATTTGAGAGGTATAACAAATAGCAGAGGTTAGTAAATCAGGGTGTCTTGATTTTATTCGACTCTCGCTGACAGTTCTTGCCTGTCAGCTCTTTTAATTATCACATTATCAGCTTTTATAGGCACGGTGCGAGGTGCAGAACTGCAAATGAAGGTGCCACCGATCGCACGCTGAGCCGCAAGTGTTTCTCAATTGATGTCAGCACTTAAGGAGAGTCTGCCTCTGGATGATGAGTGCAAGGTTAAGTGATTCAGGAGGCTTGTGGAAGGGACTTGGTGTACAGTAAATCAACACCGCAGATTCGAGCGAGTGAAACCGTTGTGTGAACTTGGTTGAGTAGCGTGCAAATTGGCTCTCAGTTCACACGCACATGCATTAACTGGATACCAGGCGGTGACTTTAACTTTTCTATTCCATACAGTATGCTGCGTACCCCCCTGGTTTCACTGAAAGCTGCGTTATCTTGCTCTATCCAAACCTCACTGCTGGAGTTTAGAAACAAATATATTGACTATAAAAATTAGAATGACCCACACTTGGGTACCCCTCTCCCTTAACCCCTACCCACCTGCCCACCCCTTCTATTGATATCCCTGAAAGCCACTCCAACAATTAAACTCACACCTACTCTCACAAAATGCTTGAGCCTTGTCATCCTTGTTGGGGTGGCAGACACTCCATGTTAGAGCTGGATTGTGGTTGAACTATTACTAGTTTGAATCCCTGGACTAGTTGGGTGAGTAGATGCTTAACATTCTCCCCTCCCCTAACAGCTACCATCGAAATGCCCTGGAACAAGGCACCAAACCCTCCTTGCTCCAGGAGGGTTGCTCAGTGCTCATCAGTACTTGACTGTGTTACTGTTTTACCTGCCAGCTGTGAGGTGTCAATTACAATAGGAAGCTTTATTGTCCATGAAAGGGAATTTGGACCAACTAGCCTAAAAACATACATATGCACCACATAACAAAACAAAAAATGAAGCACAAAAATGAAAGACACTGCAGAAAAGTTAGGATGACCAGCTGTGTCCTTCAGTTAATGTACAACCTTTCCTCAGATATCCAGTATCCTGTTGCTGTACATAAAATTAATTATTTCTCACCTTCCTTAGTAAAAACACCACTTTGATCTTTCTGTAATGTGTGCCTTTCCCTCAAAAAATATTGCATCATTGGTTCCGACTAAAATCTCCTGAGTAAAATGTTTTGCCTGGGGCACAGCCATCCAAAACTGTCCTAGAGAGCCGACTCACACTCCAAATAACAATTACAGCACCCAGAGTATGTCCTCTTCAACGTATTGATGCTCATTCTGTGATAAAACATGAATCCATTTCATTTTCATTGTATTCATGAATGTATTCATACTATTTATTATGCACTACTTTACACGGAGGAGAATAGAGATGTACAACTGCAGCTGACTGGCAGAGATTAACCAGGAAATTGTTAAAGATGCTTTATGTAAAATTGCCGCAGGTTGATTGAAGTGAGTATCATTTAGTCTCAGCTGACAAAAAACACGGAATAAGCACGTAATCTATCAATGAGTCGGTCCAGCAATGAAAACCACATAAACTCAATCATCAAATGTGCTCACTCCACATTTTTTGTCATGACTCTAAAGGGTTCTCTCTTAAATTGACTCTCAGCAATTTTTCATAGTGTGTCTTTAAAGCAAAGGCAATAATCTCAAGACTTCAGTTAGTTTCAGTAATCCTCAGTAAATCGTTGTACTGACATGTCTCATGACAAAGTGAGCAATTTATGTGTTACAAAGGATATGTTTTGGGGGACATTGGGGCTTTATTTTTGGACTGTCCTTTAGACCTATAGTGCTGGAGAGTCAGATATAAGTCACTGCAGCTGACAAGATAAATATGATACAGAAAGATGGGTCTGGAATGGGTGTTATAATTAAATAGCACTGCAACAGGAAAAAATAACTCATTTGAAACTACATTTAATGGCTGAGTTTCAGCAGTGAGAGCGCACCCACCACCCACCCAAGGGGAGCGGCGCTGTGGACATGCAGAGGAGGGCTGAGGATTGTGGGACTGATTACCAGAGGCCAGGTCCTGGACTGGTGTCCTCCAGCTGTGCTGTTCTACCCAATTAGAGACTCCATATGCTGCCCCACTCAGCTGCCGAGTGGCCCCACCTCCCACCCACACAGGTGGGCACATTGTGTGAGTGTGTGTGTGTGTGTGTGTGTGTGTGTGTGTGTGTGTGTGTGTGTGTGCCTCTTGCTGTTGAGTTCACTGTTGCCAATCAACATTGTTGCACAAACATTCAGCTGAGAAGTTAAGAACAACCTTTCATCCATTTTCATGCCATGCCTAAGTCCAAGATACAACAGCTGACAGCAGGGTCTTTCAGGCACGCTAATCACCTTGAAGATCCTCTTTAAAATTAAGTGAGGGTCCAGTAATGGAATAATTTTTTAATCCAAGCTCATTTCCTGGCATTTACACATTAATTGAACCGTAATGCCAACTACTGCTCCTTTGATAAGAAACAGGCAGGTATTCAGGTGGGCGGCAGCGATGTGCTAATAGTATTAAAATATGGGGATATGAATAATGGATATGTTTTTGAAAATGTATAATGTAAACATGTTAGTCCTGTTTGCAGCGAGAGAGATGGGAAGCAGACATGAAATGTTGCTGGAGGCACCCTTTCCTTTTCAAAGGACGATCTGTTCGCACGCATTCAAAATGGCTGTGACAATCTGTTGTGGTAAAAGACGACATTTCAATAGCAGCGAAATAGCAGTGTGATAAATAAAAAAGGTGCAATGTTGAATTTAAGTAAAGAAAGTCACAGCTTTTAATTTATGGAAGTGCTGTGTTTAATGTATGGTGGACTGTATTCTGTAGATTATACTGTATAACAGATGACACCATGTTTCATGACAATAGTCTATATGAATACATTTAAAAAACACATCACATATATTCATGTGACTGACTGACAGGTTTGGGGACGTCTGACTCCTGTGTATTCTGCGCTGGACATCATGTTAAAGGTAACCAGTGTAGTGTGTAGCACTAGTGCCACTGAAATGCACACTGGGAAAACTGGGTCCCTGTGTTGTTTATGTAGCATGTACTTTGTGGCCACTTTGCAAATGTCTTTTGAGGTAGGAAATGCATTCAACATGTTTATTCAGCCTCAAGGACACACACAATGCGTTTTGATTAACCATTTTGAATTTAAACCGAACCAAATGTGTTCAGAAGGAAATCACTTTGGGTATGTTTAAACTAATCTCAGACACAAGATCGGGGACTTCCTGATGGTCCTGTAAGAGTGTATGATGCTGGATCAAATGGCTGTCATGGACTGCTCTGTGTTAGTGAGAGTGTATGCATTTTACTTGTCTTGCTTTGATGTATCTGTCACAGCAAACAAAAATGTTTGAGGTGGATGGGTACCAGTCTTTCCCAGAAGAACTTCTGGGGAAAAAGTTTGTTGGAGGATTTCAGTTTGGTGTCACATTTATTACACCAAAGCGACTACTTTGTGATGCACAGTGACCTACCAACTTGTATGTGTTTTGCACAGCAGCCTCACATATTCACACTGCAGTATGCTGATATGAGTTATCTTAAAATACAGCAAAAGTGGCTTGTGTTGTTTACATCAGCTAACTGGCAGACACATGGTGCTGGGCTGAACTAGAAAAAGACAGTGATACTGCACACTGCAGTGAAAACGCTGTGGACAAGATGTTTCTTCCAAATAATTCAGTGTAAATGTAAGTGTAAATAAACAAAACAATATTACAGCTTTCCTATGGAAATTCAACTCACCTGTCATAGTACTTGTTGTTCTATACCTTACCCATAACAACAACAACAATAATAACAACAACAGCAACAACAACAACAACAACAATAATAATAATCATCATCATCATCATCATCATGCAGGTCAAATAAACAATTGCCAACATATTGCATCCACAGAAACCCGTGCAGCCTCATATATAATCTGTAGGTATTTCTACCTGTAAATAGCAACATGAGCCGACTGCATACACTGTAAAGTGCATTCCATTTAATTTCCTGCTCTTCTCCCACTCGTTTTCCCTCTGACGTGGCCTACAAGTTGCCTCGTCTGAGGGCCGAGGGGAAGTCAACACAGCAAAATTAAACAATTAATGAAATGCAGCAATATTCTACCAGTCAGCAGTTGGTTACAGCTGTGCCCAATACCTGTGAACATGCCGTACAATAAGACTAACAGGAAGAGCACAGCAAATGTCACAGTAAGAGTCCTACTGCACAAAAAGACAACACCTTAGCCAACAAGTGCTTCTCCACAGAAAGCAAATTTTTTGATTTTAGTAGCTGTAAAGGAAACAAGTCTGATCTAATTCTTCATTGATGTCATTAAGTGTCATTGATTTTACATCAAAGATCCAAAAGGCCTCCCTTTGTAGTATTTTGTAAATCTTGGCTTCTACTTCAGTAGCGTTAGAAGACGTTCCCAGTGCCAGAAATGTCACTCAGAGTGATTAACAGTTTGAAAATGACAAAAATAAGGGATTTCTTATTGTCCCTATGAATAGGGCTCAAGTGCTCAGTCATAATTACATAACTAGTATTTGTCCTGTGATGCGTCAGCTGTGACAAACGTGGTCAACATAGGATCTATTTACTGATGCATTAAAGGTACATTATGTAAAACTGCATTAAAGTGCAGGCTGTTTTGATTCCAGTGCTAATACAATGTGGAATAAGCACAAAATTTGAAAGTCAGCCTTATTCACCAATAAATTACATGTTTATTCCATGTTTTTCATCAGCTGAGTCTAAACGCTCTTACCTCAGTCCACCCTGTATTTTGCATAGAGCACATTTAAGTTATTAAATTTTGGGAGCCAGCTGTAATATTTATATTTGCACAAAAGACAAGCATACCTTAAAGGGCACCTAACCACATCAGTACACAGCACAGTTAACGAGACGTGAAGACAAAGCACCGAAACCCTTCTCTCTCTTCCTCCAGTGCACCCATTTACACATTGAATCAGGCCTCTATGGCAAGTATGACACTCAGGGTTGAGATGTATACATCATTCTTTACTTGTGTGTTGTTTTTTGTTTTTTTAATCAGATGTGGAGACATAAAGTTGGGATGATTGACAATTGCGTGATCACATTTTCCTGGCTAATCTGCACTCTTGAGGTCAATATGATTCTTCCTCCCCCTCGTTCCCTCCTCAGCATTCACCTTCTCTCTGACTCTCCTACACACTTCAGTGTCATGTAGGTGAGGCTTATACTGTGTTTCCAGCTATAGTTTATTGAATATAATTACACAAAAAGTGGCTGGATGTAAAGCCTGCTACATCCGCAGGAATCTCTGACTTTGTTGTTACCAAACATGCCGAGATGCCCCATAATGCAATGCAGCTGTATATCCTCTGTGGCCATGCATCACTTTCAGTGGCAGATGAGAAAGTGATTAGAGCTGGTGGACAGTCTGATTTTAAAGGACCACAAATAAATTGCCAGTATTTATTTCAACACCACCACAATTGTTGTGAGATCACACCTGTGCAGTGTGATCTCACAACAATCCTGGAACTAATTTGCACTTTGGGGAGATTTTTTGAGTCTTAATTATATAAACCAAAGTTTGTTGCTGGACTGCAATCCCTGTTGTTTAAAAGAAGCGCTGCCCTCTCCCATTCATGGAAAAATTAAAGAGTGAGAGACACACCGAATCAAACAGAGAACATAATAACAAATGCTAAGTTTGTCTCGGTGCTTTTGAAACCATCTAGTGGTCAAATAAAATTTTATAGTGCATGCATTTAAGCGTTTACAGTGACACACAGGCTGGCACACAGATTTGTAAGCTTTAATTTACCACAGAGGTCAATGATTAGTTAGCTCGTCTTGATTTTCTTGATGTGGCTCATACAAGTACATATAAAACATATTCTAATGCTGGTTGGTACATAGTTGTGTTTAACAGAATGACATAAATGTTTGTTTCTTTCATCTGAGGACGGCTAAGATATATAGAGCTATATACTTCTAATTTACTTCTAAATGAATTGGACACAATCAAACAGTGGACACAATTAGATTACAGAGCATTTACCTCACACAGTGTCTTGGATGACAGGTCTGCGTTGTATATAATACAAGTGAGAATAAATAAGCAGGGGAAAACATGCATATCTAGAGCACCCATGACCTCAGCATGGTAGGTAATAAGCAAAAAGGATAACAAGGTGAAGAGCAGATTTCTCTGTAATAATGGTTGGTTAGTAGCTGATAAAAGGGTTAATCTGATTACTTGATTCTGACAAAGGAGGGAGAAATGTGGAAAAGTATTAAGAATAACAACAATGACAAGCTGTTAATTGGAACAATTAATAGCACTGACACGCCAAATGTTCTGTGTGTTGATCTAAACAGGAAAGTAAAATGTAGACACAATTATTATGGTTTATAGAATTGTAAACAGTGTACTTTATCATTTAAATGATATATTCTGGTTGTGGGGGAAAGCAGGTTTTTGTGGCCTGGTATGTGATGTATTTTTTGAGCAGGGGCGGCCTCAGCATTTGGAAAAAGCGGGTGAGTGCTTTAGGCCCGAGCAGAGCCTGTGTGGCAGTTTTGGCATAGTGGCCAAACTTGGGACTGCAGATCATGTGGCCTCAAGCCCAAAGTGGCATTTCCTCCTAGAGAGCCTATAAAAAAAGCAACACCTGTAAAAGAAAACACCTTGAGCACTGCACACATTCAAAAATTACTCTTTGAAATCTTTGATATGAAACAATTAACCTAAATATATTTTACAAGCCCCCTGAAGCCAGATCAAGGTGGCTTTTTCTGAGCTTACTGAAAATCCCTGAAACCATGATTTCAGCTTTGAAATCATGGCTTGAATTGAGCTTATTCAAAACATTACAATCATTTTGAAGGTGTAAGTCAATTAGAATGATTTTTTTTTTTTTTTTAACATTCAGATTCAAATGCCAACATTCTAGATAAGCAAACAACATTATGGAGCAGGCCTAATTAAATTTCAGTTGTCTGCTGGCACAAATCCCACCCCATGCAATTTTATTTATCTGGTAAATAAAAAGTGAAATTCATATCCCTTTCAATTTGCGCAACATCTCATAGCGATGGGTTTCTTATGTAAGACAGTCATTACCACACTTTATGCTGCGAACAAATTAATGGATCTCCTGTGTGTATGATTGTGAGTGAGTGAGTGTGTGTGTGTGTGTGTGTGTGTGTGTGTGTGTATTTTAATTGATACACAGATCTACAGTGTGATAAAAAGGTTGCTTGTCCCTCCAATTATTTTTTCTAAACCTAGATAACTCACTAGTTTGTCTCCCAATATATACATCCCTCTTTATAGAATGTAAATTGTTACTGAAAATTTAATAAGATACATATAATGTTAAATAAAATAAAATAAAATAAAATAATGACAAGGGTAATTTTTCAACTCATGTTGTTTATTGAGAATCTTCCAGCTCTCAAACTTCATTGTAGCTGTGCTGGGATTATCTCAATGTGATGCCACATCATGTATGCTTAACCTGTTTTCTTTATGAATGTGAAAAATACACCACCAGAATTGTCCCATAGTGTATATATTTTTTCCCTTTAAATGAAGTTTATGGTACTTGCAGAGCGTTGAAGTATGGAAAATCAGTGTTAACACATTGTTGTTTTGTGTTGTTTTTCCACTTGTACATCATTTGAAAAGTAACGAACCAACTCCGATGTTACTCCTTCACCAGTCACACTTGCCACAGAGAAGTGTGAACAATTTGCTCTTTTATTCACTTCTTATCATTCTGGTGAAGCTAAAGTACCTTTAAATGAGGGTGGGTGTTGAGTGCCAACACCTCACACAACCTGTCATTTCTCTAAATTAACTACTATAAAGTATCTTCACCGAACGATCAACGGCTGTCTATTCTGAGTTTATCTTTCCTCCATAATTTGACATAATTCCAGTTCAAACACAGGATATTGGAGCAAGAAAAAACAGAAACCCATGTGATTTCCATTGTGGAGAGACAATCTGGCGATATTATTATTGTCGTTAGGTCTATTGTCATGCCATGAAGTACCTAATGAAGATAAATACTATTTTCTAGGAAGTCACTGTAATGAGACCTTGATATAAAAATAGATAAAAAATAAACTGCATATTTTACTGTTAAAATGTTGATATTATGACTTGGAAAACCATCTAATAAGATGAAAAAGTCATTTTTCATTTCATTGTGCCTTGAAGAGCCAAGCCTCAGAGGCCTCAGAGGGCTCAATGCCCTGTGCAACTGGCTTCATCTGCTGTGTGTCAGAACGCTAAACCCATGATGGGAGTCTGCCCTGCCCCCTGTGCCCACCTGAGGGCTTACAGTTGGCAGCCAAGACACCTCACCTGACAGGCGTCCAGAAAGAAACTGCTTGGCAGCCAGCAGAAAATAGCTTCTTCCTATTTGGGGTCGGCCCCCAGTCAAGATGAGGGAAGCTTGGCTCTTTAAGAGTTGGGCCAATTCCCAGACTCACTAGCAGCTCATGCCACAGGGCCCTTTGATTCTGGGCTCTCGATCAGTCACTCTAAATAGAGCTCTGTGCACTTTCCAAAGGATCGACAGGGTTTAATTCTTATTACACAGCTTGCTATGTAATTTCTACTTTACATATTGCATGATGTGGTCATGTTGTTAAGTGGGTAGAGCATGGTGTCAATACTGAAAAGGTTGGGGAGCAGATTCCCACGTAGATACTCATGACGAAATCACTATTGAGGCGATAGCTTCAGATTTTCTTGTCATTTTTATGCATCTTTGCGTCACTTAAATGTAAGTATCTCTCTACACCTGTGTGCTTCTGTGTATGGACAACAGCACTTAAGAATTGTGTGTATAGGAAAGTCCCTTCCTGCATTTGCTTGTGTGTGTGTTCCTGTGTCGGTGTTTGCACCTACACTTGTTATGCATACTTGTGTGAATGCATGCGTGTGTATGTGTGTATGTGTTTACTTTTGATGAAGGCAAAGCAAACTGATTAGCAGGCCCACGTAACATCAGAGGAGCAGTTCCAGCGAGCGGCTGTGTGATTTAATCACACAGAGCCAGGCTCAGGAAGACAGGTAATGAGGGGACAGGTTGGCGGATGTCTTCACAGCCTCCTCCTGCTTCTCCTCCTCCTGCACCCCTGAACTGCTGGAACTCTGCCCAGGACCGGGGCAGAAGGTGAGGAGGGGCACAAATACCAACATATGTATAAACACACTCGCATGCGTAGAAAATCTTTACCCATCCTCAAATGCATGTGAACACTGGGGGACTCGGAGACAAAGACACACACACATACACACACACACGGCTATTGTCTGTGCACAAATGACCATACATTTGTAGAATCACATAAACACAAGCATGTAAACACACAGACACACAAAAAAGAGAAAAAATGTATCCATTTGTGCATTAGCTCTTGTGTGCCAAATTGATGGAACAGTCACACACACTGATGTCTATGCAACCAACCTTGACTGGAATTATTACTAGGGAAAACTCATTTGTGTGTTTTGCTGCTTTATGATATTGAATAAAGACTTCAACACACACACACACACACACACACACACACACACACACACACACACACACACACACACACAAAGCCCTCAGTGGTGAACAAAAACAAAAACACAAATCATAGCACCCTCACCAAATTTCTCAGTCAAACCAAAAATAAACATTTAAAGCTCTTGAAAATAGTGTTTATGGCATTTGGTTGCAGGCGGTCTCCATTCTCATGCCTGGCAATGGTCTTTTATGGCAGGATACCTAATACAAGATTTCTGTTCTAGTGCAAACACAGTGGCCATGGGCACCAAGGAACAGCTGCCGTATAATTGAATTAACGTTCGCCTTCTGCTTCAGCACTCAACACTGTGTTGAGAACCCATACACATCCCTCTGTGAGCTTCATCAAACCTTCCCATGAATATGCATGCTGCTCGTGATAAATACGCGCTCTGTGTCTAATGTTCACGGATTTGCCTATATGGTGGATAGAGAGCTATACAATGACTATCTTGGGAAATTGTCATGGTATACATCAAGTCAGTTGATGTGTCATTTTCAGCGCCAAGGGCCCCCTGAAGCCTGAGTCCACTTAGTTGCTGGAGCTAATATTCCAGGTCCAAGAGAGACATCTAGTGGCTGAATCCAGCTTGTGCTTTTTATGAAAACAATAACTAACCCCTGATTATGTATGGGGGCAATTTTATGTGTTTAATATCTCCAAATACATGAATAACATCCTTTTTTGCTTCATATAAATGACCTCTCCTAATTTAATGGGGACAACTGGTAAACATGACTTTAGCATGGTGCTATGTTTTCAATGTCCTGTTTCTTTGGGGTCAGTTTCACCTCAAAGAAACTTTTTAGCTATATATAAGTAATATCAACATTTTGCATACAATTGTTTTAGCTGTCTTAGATGACACTGAGGAACTGTAACATGACATTTCTCTACTTCAGGGCCCTCACCTGACATATCCACAGCTGTAGTGGTGCGTGAACAGTCCAGTTCATATGACACCTGGGAGGGAAAACAAGATTCCCACAAGAACTTTGATGTATGAGAGGGTGTAGAGTGGGGAAGGTTATGTTTTATTTAAAGGGCCATTTAGGTTGTCAGCAACAAACATGAAGAACCTGACACATAAACTTGGATTACAATCATTTTCTGGATGTTTAAATTGCAATTAATAATAATAATAATAAAAAAAAATTAGTAAATTTGAAGGAAAAAGGAGAGTTAAAAGACATTTCAACTTTCAACAAATAGCATAGCCCTTATGCTTGTACTCTGGAAACACAGTTTTGCCTATCAAAGATGTGTGATCTGACATTATAGGCCCAGTCCATAATTTCAGTACAATACTAACTGTCAATCCACTGCTGACTTTGTTTATATTGTGATTTATAGACATGATTTGTTTTAACTGTAAACGTTTTAGTCTAGCTTGTTAATGAAAGAAATTCCACAATGCAACAACTTATTTATACATATTTTGAACGTTGTTTAATGTAAAAGGTATTGTGTGAAAATGCTGCAAAAGCTCATGGGGTAAATTTTTCTCTATCTATCTATCTATCTATCTATCTATCTATCTATCTATCTATCTATCTATCTATCTATCTATCTGTCATTATGTTTGTGTGATTTGGTCCACTTCACTGGTGTTCTGTGGCATTAAATAGTTCCCGGTGAAGCTCTTCTGAGGCCGGTGGGTTGTGTGAGGTTTTTTATGCTTTGAGCTCCACAAATAGATACTCATCCATTCCCATTGGGGAGGAGACAAGAAAGATCAACGCAGAATGGAAACCTCACACACATATGTGTGTGTGTGTGTGTGTGTGTGTGTATATATATATATATATATATATATAATGTGTTTTAGGTGAGCTGTTTTTCAGTCTGATATATTATGAAGGACCGTGTTGGAGAAAAGAAGACAGGCAGACATGATCTGAGCCCTTTGAGTCCAGATTTATTGATACGGCTGTGCAGTCACAGAGCGTGGTGGCACACACGGCCGCCCGGCCGGCATGGGTGGGAACACACACATGCATGCACATTCATGCATACCCACACACACAGACACGTGCACACATACACACAGATATGTATACGCATGTACACATGCGTACACACGTACACACACTCAGTCTTGGTCATTCTTTCGATTCAAGGATGCAGTGGAGGGTAAACCCGCTTCACTCAGTTTGTCCACTTTATGTGTGAAATATTTTACCCACTTTTTAGGCCAACATAAATCTTTATGATGTAATAGTACACATGATACATATAATATAGTAAATGGTATCAGACTCATGTAAGTTATATAACAGGATCTTTTAAGTGAATGAAATGATTTTATGAAAATGTGATTGATTTTTTGTTTACACTGGTGGTTGTGTTTGCCTGAAGATGATCATTGATTTGAGGTCATATATTACCCACTTTTTCAATTTCCACTGCATCACTATTTCTCTCTTTCTCTCTCACACACACACACTCATGCACACACTCAATGAGAGAGCAAGTCACAGTGAGGAGATCAGAAATGCACATAAGTATTTTTTAGCTGTTTCACACACACACAAGCACACGCATACACACACATACACACACACAAACATGCAGGTGAACACACACACACACGCACGCACGCACGCATGCACGCACGCACGCACACATGCACACACACACACACACACACACACACACACACACACACACTAACATCCAACTAAACATCCGCCACTAGAACAGTGTGATATCAACCATATAGAGTGATTCTGATTAAACAAGGAAACATAGCATTAAACAAACAACATGTCCTGTTCCGTGATAACCATTACAAAACACCATGTTTAGAAGTCTGTACATGTCATAAATACAGCTAAACCTCTGATTATGATTGGTAGAAATTCCTGCTAAATATTCATAGAAGAGGCTATCAGAGTAGCAAGTGAACGTCTGAGCCTACAAGACCACTGGACATTACGTTGGTCCCTTTGTACCGAAAACGTGTTCTATGTATTTGACGAAGCACCTATCAGGCTAGTTTTAGAAATCCATTAGGAAATCTAAATTTGACAAAGATTCAGTATACATTCGAGTTTTGAGCCACTTGAATTTGTCTGATTTCAAAGTTGGTTGAATAAAACATATAATACAGTCTGACACGTGGGAGAACGTAAGCAGGTAGGGAGAGGCCAACGGAAAAGAACAGAAAGCCATATTACATGTTGGAGAAGCTGAGAGACTTTTTTTTTTTTTGGACAATCCATCCTCAGAATCAAAAAAGGAGCAAATAAAAAATTTAACACTACACTAACAGCACAAACAGAAAAAACAGAAAAGCATGGAAATAGATGGTTGGTGTGAAAGCAAGTGATTGCAAAATATACAGTTCTGAACAGACTGAAATGGTGACGATACAAAACAAACTAGTTCTCATATAGTTTTTTCAACAGAGTCTAATATCAAAGTAGAGTCTTTAGTGCATGATATCGTGGGGAAGATATTAATGTTTCTGGACTATAACTTGATTAGCGCAGATTTATACAACATCACAAGATTTATTTCCCTACTGCTGAAAGATGTAAAATGATAAACACATATATAGGCACACATTCAGCCAGTCGGTTTGCTAACCACTGACTGTGTTTGATGACAGACAGTAGCACGGTTACACTGTGTGATAAACTACTATATCCCAGTATGATAATAATATCCCTTTTATGATATCAAAACAGGGAATGTCTATTAAAACGAAGGCTAAATAAGAATTCAAGAGTTTTCAGAATTCTTATTTTCATATAGTCTTATTTTTTAAACGATTCCCCCCCCTCTGATCCCCATATATACTATACATATTTGTTTATGTACTAGTATACATCTGTATCCTTTATAATAACCATAGAATATGCCAAGGATAATGGCACGATCAAGGGATTTGTACACCAAAAGAATTAAGAACTTAAGAAAAGAGAATATTTTCTGTTAAAAAAAAAACAAAACAAAACAAACAAAAAGGTGCACAATTTAAGGGAAAACCTATCCACCTGCAAATACTGCCGAAAAGCTTTTCACACCCAGTTACACATAAACAGGAAAAGAAAGGCTGAACCAGTTTTGGAGAGGTTCAATATGTTACATATGCACAGGAAGTAATATTTGCATCTTCTATACACGACATAAAGTGTCTATCAAGCTTTAGAAACCTGGCAAACGACCAAGAAGCGGCTACAGGTTGGACTCATAGCCTTGGATGCACGGCCATCACAAAAGCATGATGGATTCAGCTGGCTAGTAGCTGTACAAGCACATTGTAAACACGTCGATTAAACAGTACACCAACAACCTAGAGGATAAAGCCGCTGTAGCTGTAGGACAACCATAAAATAATCCTCTAATTCAGCCACAATATTGACATTTTGCTACAGCTTGAGCACATGAAAGAAGGCATCGAGAACAGAAGTCTCCTGTTGAAGGAACGCTAAGCAGAGACCTCACCGTTTCTGATAAAAAGCCAAAGCTCAGTGACGTATGAAGATATTTGACACATCCAGTGCATTAATCATATACAACATTGCATCACAAATAAAAGCTTTGCAAAGAAAAAAATAATAAGGTAAATGAAAAGGTTGTGTATATACAGTATTACAAAAGCTTGAATGCATTTATATAAGTGATATGTTTGAAATGCAAAAAGTCTGATTCTAATTTTTGGACATTTGACAACAGTTATCTTTACATTACATCCAAAAATATATGTCGGTGGATTGTGGGCTCGCAGCATTTCTACTCCCTCATGTCCAGAGATTTACAGCCTCTCTATACAAAGAAGACAAACACAGAAAGTGAAAGAAGGTATCGACCTGCAAAAAACACCAAAGCAAAATAAAATAAAATAAAATAAGATAAAATATTGGAGCAATTGCTGTAAGAAAGGTAACTTGGCAGGAAGGTAGAAAAGAAAAACACCAAGGCAAAATAAACTAAAATGCCATAAAAAAAATGCAATAAAAAACCCATTAAATTAAATCAAATAAAAACAAGATAAAATAAATTTACACTATCTGAGCAACTGCAGTAAGAAAGTAATCTTGGTAGGAAGGTGGGAAAGAAAAGTCAAGCCACAAATGATAGGAACAGGTTTCTGCAGTAGCCTAAGCAGAGAGAAGGGCTTTGTCCAGGAAGAAGCAAGAGGACACAGCAGGAGGTCCGGCCCTAATCAGCTTATTAGGGCTCCACAGTGATATTTGTCCAAAGAGAGCAGGTGCTCCAGAAGCACAGGGAAGCAGTTTAGGAGCATGGTCTGTAAATGACTATCCTTACTTTGAATCTCAAGCTGCACATGAACCACTTTTACAGTTTCCTAGGCTGTGTGGATTTGTTTTAGGAGTGTATACTAGTTACTTCTAAAATGCTAGCGCTGCAGAACTCGGAAGATCAGTAGATCTGCGTTTGTCACCTTTGCACTGCGTATACAGCAGCAGCAGTTGTAGAAGTCCCTGTCACGCATTCGGCAGAAAGCTTGCACTTCTGTTACCGACTAAATCATTTAACTGTAACACAAAACCTGATCTCTCTCAATCAGCTATTTATTCAGGAAGATAAACTTTACTTTTTTTTCAAACAAACAGAGGAAATTGAAGCTGTACCACAGCAAGTACATAGTAAAAAGTTGGACTTCTACAATGGCTACATGTCAAGGTGGCTGAGATAAACATGCAGCTCCGAATGTGGCAAAATGCGACCAAATTGAAACTGAAAAGCATCGCCTACAGTAACAGAGTCTTTCAACGGCTTCTCCTTAATTTGTCTCCATCTTCTTCATTGACATGGTCATCTTCAGATCATGAAATCTTCACTTCATCCGTGCTGTGTTTAGTAATAGGCAGGAAGGAAGAAATAATGCACACGGGTAGAGAAGCTGGCCAAAAAACTCTTTGCTTAGGATCCCAAGAATATAAATATGGGACAGGAAAAGTAAAAACAGCTGATCAGAGAGAGAGCTTGCAAGTGATGATGTCAGTGTTCTCGGTGTCCTGTAGAGGGCGACGCAGCCCCAGAAATGTCCTTCCCTCTGGTGTGAGTCTGAGTCGTCCCACATGGGGGGGGGGGGGGGGGGGGAAAGCAGGTTTGGGTCGACAGCAGTGCAGCAGCACACTCACCTGCTCCCCAGCTCCCTTAGTCCATCTCCTCTGCTGTGGAGAACCAAATGGGAAATATTTTGATCAGGTCATATCCAGACAGTCATGTTTAAACAGGTAAACAACTCAATGGGCTCATATGGGGGAAAACAAATCTCTCGAGTTTTTGTTCCGTTTATTGCATTATGCTTTAATTTTGTTCTCATGATTTAATTCATAAAGCAACTTCTGTTGATTCTATAGTAAAAAGACTTCCGGCCCCAGTGTTTCCTATGACTATACATCCAAACTGTTACAATGGAAACTTTACTCCCGGTTTCCTTCACCTCACAGAGCAGGGTTTCCATCAAAAATAGTTTTCATGGCAAGCTAAAAAGACTGAATTAGCACTGGCACAATGCAACACCTATAAATTGCAAATGAATTAAAAATAATAATGATAAAAATAAAAACAAGTCCTTGGGTATGTTTACTCTGTGTACCCAGTGGCTGTTGGTTTAATTCAAGCTTTAATTTCATACTCTATTTTGACTGCATATCAATAGTGGTGGACTGCACTGCAGGACAAATAACTCACCATCGGCTTTGTTCTTGTTCTCTTCACTCTCTGGAGATTCGGCGCCTTCGGACAATTCCCCTGACAAGTCATGATAGTCATATCATTTGTTATACTGATGTATGTATAGTTAGTAGTTACAAACTTGTATGCTCTCCTACAATGAAGAGGAGGGTTTGTATATATAATATACAAGTATAATATTTCACTTAACTGAAATATTTGGTGCATCACGTTGCACTTTTTGCACTACATGTCATGTAAGACGTTTTATGGATGGGGTGTGCATTTCCCTTGGAGATCTATAGTAAAAACAGCTAAAAAGCCTGAACTTGGACATGGAATACTCCTGATACTGCTGAGAAACATTTTTGATAAATGTTAGGTCCAGCTGATTTGTGCATCTGCGTTTTTAAGATTAAGATTTAAGATTTAAGATTTTATCACTTTAATTTGTCTCTGGGACTAAATATGGATATTTAATTATTAGAATCTTACATTGCACTGCTGATAGAGTTAATCTGCTGCTGTGTTCGTCGACTTCCTTGTTCCAGTGTTTACATTTTCATACAACATTACTGGCACACCTACACTCATTTGTTCAGTGAGGCTTTTCTGAATGCATGCATCAATTCAGCACTATAATTTTCATTCACAACCAGTTTTTTTTTTTTTTTCAGATCCCTCTCTAGGCAAAGCCAAGCAAAAACATGCTTCCATTCAATTACCACTCACAGTCTGTCACCTCAGAAATTAGGATTTGATATTGGAGTTGAAAGTAAATGGTATCTTGAGTAGAGGGAATAAATCACAGGATGTTTCTCTTATTAAAGCATGCAAAAATTGACAGGGATTTTTAGAAGAGGGAGAGAGAGAGCACTGGGAAACAGGCTCAGTATTCACAGTGTAATTATCATTTATGTGTGGAGAGTTACATTGTACTCACACTGAAGCAACTGACAGTCGGTGAAGTTGCCAGTTACCTTCTGTCGTGACATTAAAAATAGGACACGCTTTGGGGTTACACAGTGAGTAAAGGGACGTACCATTCTGTAGCAGCTGATTCTTGTGTGTGGCGCTCCCAGGCTGTGCTGCCTCCTCTGTGTCCCCTGTGTTGCCATCTGGTGGTCTGTTGACCTCCCCTGACTCTGGCTCCTCATCCTCCGCTTTGTCCTCCTTTGGTTCAGGCTGCTCTGATTCTTTTTGGGCCTCCTGGGGCTCCATATTCTCTTCCTGCTGGGCCTTCTCTTCTGCTTCCTTTTTAGCTCGCTCCTCTGCCTCTGAGGTTTCATAGACAGCGGCATGGAGAGAGGTTAGTGTGCACGTGTTCATATTTAGTATTCATGCGTACAGTGGCTACTATCATGGCTCATTAAGTGATATAGTCTAAGAAGTCGTTTTTTTTTTTTTTAACATAAGCAGAAAAACGCCACTCACTTTGACTCTGAAAAACTCTGCTTAAGGAATTTATAGATCTGTTTCCTTTGCCTTACACATCAATTTTCAAGTGTTAATAAGTGTAGAGCTGACATGGCTGACATGACGTGTTCAATACTATCTAAAGGTGTTAATTAATTTTGATGGGTGTGGACTGGCGTTATGTTCATTTTTAGAATCTTACACAATTTACACTTTTTGCATGGTTTCCCAGTATATACACCCCATGTGGACAAAGGTCAGTCAAAATCCTCTTTTGGCTAAGGATATTTAAAATACTGCAGCTTTAGATGCCACTTCTCTCTGTTCTGGTGAGATGTCATGTTTTGTTCTGGTAGCTCCTTTTTCAAGAGCTTTGATGTGCATCTAGCCCCCATCACTGTCGGTTTAACTGTAACCAGCTATATGTTATTTGGGTGTACTGCACCTTTAGCAGCATGCGCCTTCCACCTCTCCCTGTTCTGATAAACCTCTTCGTTCCACAGCGCCTTGAAGTTCTTCAGGTCCACCGTGAGCAAGGAGCAGTGGCCTGACGAGCTGCTCTCCGACCCTGTGCTCTTCACGCTGCCCCGCTTAGCCTCCTCTGAGCTAATACTGTTCAGACTGCGGAGAGCAGAGCGACAGGGGGAGTTTAAAACAAGAGACAGCAGCATGTTAAAAATAAAAAAGTGGAGCTGAAAGTGAGGAGATGAGACAAATGATTGAAAGCAGCTATAAATGCCATAAAAGAGCAATCCAAATGAACCCATAAGCATCCAAGGGGAGTACACAGACAAGTAGAGAGCACAAGCAGTGACACTATCCAAGCTTTCCACTCAGTTAGCTTCGACTGGAGGCTTGCTGAGTAATAATGGCTCCTGTCGAGAAGAATAGGAGCACTGATATTGATGTTGAGGTGCAGCCGAAAACATGACTCTGTCTCTCTAAGTAGTGGTGTTTTTCTTACAGACACATTGTACAAGGCACACAAAGAGTGAACAAAAAGACTCTAATTGTTCTATTTCACTGGATATTTCAAACTCTAAGCATTACTTAGAGAGAATAATATTTAATATTGAGCCTTAAAAATGCAATGTGCCTTACTGTCAGGGCGTTTTTAAATCCTTAACCCATTATTGGGCAAGTGACTATTTTTGGTAATTTCAGAAATTTTACATATCAGGCCCATCCCCTGTCTCAGTTAGTTCAATAATCATTTGGTCTTCACCCAGCCAATCAGCAAAGATCGCTCTACATCCCAGGTCACATGATTGTGGCATTTGACCAATCTCAATGGCTTTGATTTTCTATTACAAAATGAAAATTTTAGAAAAATTTTATAGAAGTAATAAAGTCCTGTCATGTTCTCTAATAACAGTCTAGGGTTGTTTTTTTGAATTTCAAAGTATTTCAATGAGTGCCCTATAAAGGGTTAAGCCAACATTTCATGTGAAACTTCTCCATTCAGCTGAGAGTTTTTTGAAGTTCCATCCAATGAAAATTATGAACTGGGTTTGCATCATCATTTCAGATGTTCCTTATGAGTTTGGTGGCGTAGCAACAGTAGAAATTTAATTTCACAACACTGCATGTAAGTTGCATTGTGTACTGTTGGCCTTTCATCACGACACACCATAAAAACTTGATTTAGCACATGATTGGAAGTGTTAAGCCACGGGTCCAGACAAAATCACTTCCCTCACTATCATGAGAACTATTACGTATGCCAATCCAGCGCTGTGGGCCATTTAGAGATCATCATGGCAAGGCGGAGGTGCAAACTTGACTAGCATCTCTAAAATGTCAATTTCAAGGTGTGCGGCTCTGCCTGATGAAGGTAGGAGATGCTTACGTGCAAAGAAATGGATTAACCATGGAGGACTCATCTGTTTTTCTCGCTGCTTCGATTAAAAATGCTGTTATGGCAGCCGAGCTACTGTGATTCAATCACGCCATTGAGCGCGTTGAGAGCACTGAGCAGCACTGAATTAGAAAGCAATGAGCTCTTGTCCCATGGTCTGAGGAGGCAACCAGAAAACAGTAAATTCAGGGGGAATTAACTGTTTTCTCAGGGACATCTCGCAATTTTCCCAGGATTACCTAGGAATTCAAAGTTTTCAGTCACAAATAATCAATGTACTTAGGAAGCAGCTCACCTTGAGCGTCGAAAGCCGGTAAAACCCGAGTTAGAGGCCTCGTCGATGAGAGGTGTGACGATGCGTTCTGTCATGTCTGTTAGTACAGTGAAGGTGGGCACCACGATGAAGTCTATGAACCCTGGTTTTGGTAAAGAGATTCAGAATATACACATACTGTCAGCAGGTATAATTTCAATATAAGATACATTCAAGGTCCATGGTAAAGATCAATTAAAATCCACAACATTATACCAACAAAAATCTTTAAATCTGTAATAGACATGGAATTCTAAACAGTGATTACCTACATTGTCCTCATTTGGTCCCATATGGAAATCCAATATATGAATATATATATGTGTATATGTAACTAGTAGCAACATATTGCCCTTTAAAGGTCATATTTGGGCATGAATATAGTCACTACATATAGTTGCAGGATGTGAAGGTGACGTAGCCACTCACCGATCTGAGACTGTGCCACCATGGTGGACTTGCGGTCACACAGTGGTGAGAACGGCAACCCAAGCTCTGCCTCTTTATCCCCCTGGAAACACAGTTTGCTTTCTCAATTAACCAAAAAAAGAAAAAAAAAACAAACAAAACATTCTCAGTCTTTATATACTGGTAGAAACACATACAGTACGCATGCCACCGCCATATGCAGTCTGTCAGCCTATAAGCCCATTTAAGACATAAAACAGCCTGCCTCTGCCTTTTAACTGTCCTCAGTCTCCTCTTTAGTCTTTGGCTCGTCGCTCCTGGTGAAAGCTGTGAAAGCTGCTTCAGTTCTCCACCTTCATCAAACGGCTTTGAACTAGCCCCTGCTCCCCGAGAGCATTTGGGCCTCAAATGTGTTTCATTTTCTCTGCTGATTTGCCACAAACAGATAAGATTGGGAGTTGAGAGACAATGTTCTTCGAGGTAGCTATTTCTCGCCAATTCATCTCCCAAGAGACAGAGGCAAAAGCGAGCGCAGTAACAATAACAATAACACTGATAATGAGAACAATGAGGATTATTAATGCAAGAGATGAAAGCAATGTGGCACAGCTTACACGGGTGTCCTTCTTGTTGACATTCCCACTTATTTGATCTATTGTTCATCGCCAATTGTGTTGTTTTACCAAGGAGGTAACGTTCTAAAATATTCTTTAATCTAACATTCACTGATATTATCATCATTTTATTGTTGCTGTCCAATGAACTGTCCAATGCATGCTGACACAGCCCCCTGGTGACCTTGAATAGGAAAAAGCATTTATTTAAGATAAGCATGTGAATGGATCTTAACCTGAAACTCCGACAGAGACACTGAAGTCTATGGGACTGCACATGAAGAAAATCTAGAAGGCATAAACAAATCATTTAAGCTGAGGGCCTTTAGGATGTCTTTTTTGTGACTAGTGCGTCTCACCAATGTTGTGTTACCTTTTGATCTATAGTTCATGAGGCGATTTTATTCTCAGTATGTGAACAAAAAGCATCAGTATGTCCAAAGCAGTAGCAAAACAATTTGTGCACTACTTCTCGGTATGCAACTATGAGGCAAGATGCATCAACACTACTTCAAATGCATCGTTTTATCTGTTGGCAATCTGTATGTCAACTGGATCCTGCCAGACTCCACAGTTGATTTGATTTGTAAGACTCAGCTGTCTACAAATCAACTGCGCCCATATTTCAACTATTCAGCTACCTCCCACAGATGGACCCTGCAATGTGAACACAGATGTCTACCTCTAAATTTACTCAAAATATGCATGCCTACCCCACCAATCAACCTGTAATCCATCAGTCACAATACCCACTGGGAACTCCCAGGTAGGCCCACCTGTCTGAACTGACACGCTGCAAGGCATGTTTCACACACACACACCCCCCCTCCCGAATGTCTTTAAATCTGCCATCCTCAAATCCCTGCCAAACTCTGCACTGCTCACCTGTCTGAAGAACTCCTCAAGTAGGGAGGTGGTCCAGCGGTGGTGGAGGTCCCAGCTCTTGGCCGGGTGGCTGATGTCTGCTGTGTGAAGCAGCAGGGACAGAGCCTTGGGTTTGTCAATGCTCCTGGACAGAAGAGAGAAATACATGACATCAAAACATTTTACATTTGGGTGGACATATTGAAGGACTACACTGACTTTTTGTGAAATTTATCTGTTGGTCAATTACTTACTTAGCTGAATGTGACCAGAGGTTGCCGCTGTCGTGACCTAAACAACAAGCCAGGTTGTCCCAAAAGTCTGTGTATGCATTAAAGTTATTCTCTACATAGTTAATGGATAAAGTAGCCTGTGGGAGTAATACTGAGGGACGCTGGTGCCTGTTAAAAAATGTATGCACTGATGGCACTTTAGAGCTGCTTTGGATAAAAGTCTCAAACAAATGCCATATGATTACAATAACTATATTATGATTTGGAATTAGTTTGGGCCTGGTTTGTAGTGCAAACAGGTTGATCAGTTGCACAATATGTATAAATGTCCATTGTGCAAAATTCAATAGCTTATGTCATTGCCCTCATGCACGTCAGCAGGGTTCAGCAAGTTCAGGATGGTGTGTGTGTGTGTGTGTGTGTGTGTGTGTGTGTGTGCATGCAGTGGGTGGTGTGGGCATTGAAGCACTGGAAGTGCCTCTCAGAGGCGAGTAGGTCTGACTGGTAATATGCAGCAATATATGAAATGATGATATGTTACATCAAGTCAAAGTTATTATAAAGGGCTTTGAATCAAACAGGATTGTCACAAATAAAAGTAACAAACTAATTTAGAATAAATTAAAACACTCTTTGTGTGTGGAGTATACAGAAATACACACTATGTGCATGCTTTTTGCACAAATTTCTTCACATGCACTACAGTACACACATAGTCAAATCAGTAACACGATGCATCATCCATCCAAATTTAATCAAAACAGGATCAGTGGCATGGTGGTAATGACCTATCATAGATTGAAATTCAATCATTTTTAATTTAATTTTCAACTAGTTTTGTAGAATGACACATCGGTGCCAAAATATATCTTTCCCCCAAGTTTCAAAATGACCAGTGGGGTCTGAGACAGAACATTTGAGCGTAACATTTTGATCTTTAATGACAGTGTCCTTATGTAACACTTTAGCACAATGTGAAGATGCATCCTTTCAGGTTTGGCCAAGTAAAATCAAATCAAATGAAATCACTAGTGTCTAAGAAAACATCTGTTATCATATGTAAATTAGGCAATGTTTAATAGATGGACAGACACAGGCCAAGCTATGTGAAAAGAGACAGACAAGCACAGGCAAATGACACACACACACACACACACACACACACACAACACAAGGTTAAACAGAGGTGGGAAAGACTAGCTCAACTCCCCCCATTTCCATTTGTGGCATTGGGTCTTAAAGTGCATTCTAAGCAGGCCTGCAGCAGACTGACTTGAATTACCTCACATTAGAGTGCATTCAGAACTGCAATTTTCTGCTGACTCTGCACTCTTTTGTTTATGCGTGTGTTCCTGCGTGCGTGTGCTGAGGCATTCAAGCCTTGTGCATGTGTATGTGCATGCTCCATGGCTTGATGATTGTGTTCTGTAGTCAGCACTCCAGTCAGAGTACAATGACACGAGTAGTGCATTGACCTTGGTCGGCTTCCTCTTCTGTTTGTCATTGCAATGCCTTGCCCTCGTTTCTGTGCCGAATTGTATGAGGCATATTAACAGATATGGGTAAAGTAACATTGTGGATTATAACATATGTTCTCTGGCAGCAGCTTATCGCCACATCATTGCTTTGTGAGCAGTTTTCTATCATGACAAGTGCAGTGCATTATAGCGGTGAAAAGGGATCCATCGAAGGTGAACAAGTTTTTTTTTTTTTTTTTTTTTTTTTTAAAGTGGAGTCTTGTCAGTGCTGCTGCCAGATCAGCAGGGACGATTAATCATTTCCGTGTCATGTGATAGTTTGATTGATAGCTTGCTCTCTCTAAAGGTTAGAAATCCTTACACACCTCAGTTCACTAATTCTAGCTCCGTGTCTGAACTTAGTTGTAGCTGTCAGTCTCTTGAGGTCGTTGTGCTCATAACATATTGAAAGGAGACAAAGACAAATAGACGGGCGTAAAATTGGCTTGTAAGAAAGAGGAAAAAAAACTGGATCATCCTCACATAGTTCAAATGATGATTTCATTTCTAAAATGGGAATGTATTCCTGTGCTTGGATGTAAATTTCTTACTCATATGCACTCATTTTGACTCAAAATGAAAGCACAAATTCACCATTGGCTTTTCCACTTGTCATTTTGCAGAGTTTTACATACTGGCATTGACATTTCATTCAAGCAGAGGGTTTTGCCAGCAAAGTTCAAATGATAATGCAATTTGTAAAATGGCAATGTCTCCCTGTATTTGCATTTTCTCACTCCTGCACACTAATTTTGACTCAAAACAAAAATTCAAATTCAGTATTGTCTTCACAAACTTGTGCATATTAGTGCGGACATTTCATTTACATTGACTGATTAAGGTAAAGACCATTTAGACTCAGCTGATATGTAATATATCATGTATAATGTTATAATATATAAGCAAGTTTATTGCATGCTTTTTTGTCAGTTCAGTCTAAAGGGCCCAAATTTTAAGGTAAAATGTAAAGAAAATACTCAATTTGAACTTTGATTTTGAGTCAAATGATTGGTACGTGTGAGAAATTTAGATCCAAATACAGCATGTTGACAACTTCAGTAGCAATCAGTCTGCAGCAAACAGTGCAGCCTTTCAGTGCAGAAACATCAGGCATCTTACCTTGCTGGTTCATGCCTGACCCTGTGTAATTACATTTGTTGTGTTTATTTATAGTGCT
This sequence comes from Myripristis murdjan, assembly GCF_902150065.1. NCBI lineage: Eukaryota > Metazoa > Chordata > Actinopteri > Holocentriformes > Holocentridae > Myripristis > Myripristis murdjan. The sequence goes on from NC_043996.1 coordinate 10,639,789, forward strand.
TGTGTGTTGGCGCTATTTAGAAGCAAGTTACTACTTAATAATTTCGTTTAGATGCATTCATCTTTGAGTACATCCTGCAGGGCGGGGTTAATGGGGTTATAAACAGTGAGTTGGTAGTAATCGGGGTCTGATGGCACAGTTAATGGATGTAAACATTGCAGGGCTGAGGACAGAATGAATCGAGTGTAAATGGTGGGTGAAGGACTAACAACTGACCCCTCAGGCTGTTGTAGGAAGTTCTTCATCGCCTTGACCTGCTGGAAGTGGCAGGACATGTCGGTGGCCAGCACCATCTCCACCACCAGAGCCCGCAACTCTCTGGATAACACCAAATGAAAAACAGAATGTGTGTGAGAGAGAGAAAGAGAGGGAGAGAGGGAGAAACATGCCTTGTAAAATAAACTGCAAGGGGTTGTCAAACTCACAGGCAATAAAAGCACCTTTGTTCTTTGGGAATCAGCAACAGGAGATGAAGCTGTTTATAATTTTGAGGAGCCCTGGTGTGTGGTGTGCTATGAGAAATTGGATTGCAGCTGTCTCCTTTAATGTGCTATCACACATGTTACAGTTCCACTCAAGGAAAAAAAAAAAAGTTATTGGGCTATGAAGGCAATACAAGTTTTCTGATCTTGATTGTGCTTGCAACTGTCAAACACAGCAATTAGCTTGGAAAAATGAAGAGCAGAGGTCAGACTGTGCTTTGAATCGTCAATGTGCTAAATTTCGAGTTTTCTGTGCCGCTGTTCTTCTCCCCATCTTGATGTCTGTCTCTCTGACTGTCTGTCTCTACCCGTCTCTGTCATCCTCTGTCTTTCCCTAGCTCCTGTCTCTCTCTTTGCCCTCTCTTTTTTCCCCTCTTTTCCTATCTCTTTCTTCCCCACACTTACCTCCAGTCATCCTTGGACAGATTGTAAAGGATGTTCATCTCATCGTCATCTTGCAGGAGGCGATACGCTGCGCTGACGTGGTGACTCTCCAACACCGAGCGGTCGTTGTACAGAATAGCTGTGTCTGACCTGTCAATCAAAACAAACCAATATTATTCAGCTTGTTGCGCCGGTGAACGTCAAGTAACACCTGACATGTAGGAGAGAGCAACCGACAAACAATGGCAGATGTGTTTTTTGCACACGATTCAGATCGAGATTGTGAAACAGAATATGGATAATTCCTAAATGTTGCAACTGCCTCGTTTCATCAGTAAAGACTTTACAAATGGTATCAAAAAACTTGAATGCAAGGATATACAGTGTGTGTTAGTATGCGTACAGCAGCAGAAACTTTTGTTCTCTTGGGGTTTAATACTGATCTTCAGAGAACATTATGACTTTTCTTGTTTCGAGGGCATGAAGTTTGGAGTTTATTTGGACTGCCTCTTGCCCCAGTGTTATTACTGCACTGCAGGCGATCTCAATGTGAATGTGAAGCCTTCAGCCTCCTCGCCGCAAATGAACACATTGATCGGGCGAGTTGGTGCCATGCATTTTTTATTTTATGATCCATTACCTTGTCTGAATGTGGAAGTTGTTCGTGGTCCCCGTGTGCTCGTAGTCGTGCACTGCTGCTGCAAAGATCATGGCAAAGATCTCCAGCTCTGTCAGCCAATGCTGCGAGAAGAGGGAGGAGGAGAGGAGGAGGAGGAGGAGGAGGAGGAGGGAAGCGAAGCGAAGAAGTGGGAGGTAAGGGAGTCAGGGCAGGTGAAAATAAGGAGAAGGGCAGAAGAGCATGTTAAAGGGGATATGAAGAGGAGGTGACAGAAGAGACAAGGATGTTAAGAGGAGGAGGACGGGGGAGGGGGGACAACGGGATGGAAAAAGGCAAGAGACATCAAAAGAAAAAAAAAGGCAGAAAGTAATGAGTAAGAGAGAAAGGAATGGATGGAAAATAAAAAGAGAAATGTGAAGTCAATGAGTGGAAAAAGAGGAGAATGGAAGGAATGGTACACCGTGACACAGAGGAAGAGAGAAAAAAGATATGAAAAGGATGCAAAAAGAAGAATTGGCATGGATAATACATTATAGCCGGGGATGAAAAGAAACAAATGGAGAGGAAGAGATAGACAAAGGGTCAGACAAGCAGAAGGGAAAGTTTGGATGAGACGGGCTAATGAGAATCAATACAGCCGGACAGTTTAACACTGTTTCCATTTTCCCTCCCAGACAGTGTTTCACTATGAATTGTTTCTGGTGTTATGCATGTTTAAACAAAACAAAAAAAAAACAACAAAAAAAAAAAAACGATACTCTCTTGGAATTTGCATTTGATGTAAATGTCTTTGTAGCCCACAGATTGGCCTAATGCTTTCCTATTTTAGCTTAAAGCTTCAGTTTCTAAGTTGAGTCATGATTACTGCAAAGCACAGGATGATGTCAGAGAAGCAGCTGATCAACAGAGGAAGAGCAATCGCTGCTTCACCGGGAACCGACTGAAGCTCAAGATCAAAAAAATCAATGGCTAATTGTGCGCACAAATGTGTGTATTCGTGCTTCAAGGTGGGAGCGCATGCAGGCACACCTGTGAGTGGGCATTTTCCACTGAGAAGTGCATGCATCTGAGTGCACTCACGTACGAAGTGGGGATTTAGTCCCAGTCAATATCAGTGACTAATCAGCAGTGGGGGATGGGAGTCATTAAGAGCGGAGAGCAAGATGGCCGATCCATCGCCCAGCATATTTCCTTGTGGGCCTGCTTTATGAATGACCTGTTGATTGTTGATTTAATGGAGTCTGGAGGGCCTGCAAATGATGGATGCTGTGCCTCTGCTGTCCCAGGAGCCAGTGGTTCCAGCAGTAATTTGGTTTACTGTGCGAGGCACTGCCCAAAGAAACGCACCCTGTCGACAGCTGTCACAGCCACCTTATTAAGGTGATTAAATAAAAACACTGGGAATGGGGGCGGCAGGCTGGGGGTTTTGAACCCAGCATTCATGAGGGTTGTGGTTTTTTGGTCAACAGATGGAAAAAGAACAAAAGCAACTATGAAATATGGGGTATGAAAAATGAAACCGTGCAACTACAAATGAATATGGGAAACTCCTATACATATAATAGTTAAGGGAAATATTTGACTGCAGAGAGCAAATATTGAGATGAAGACAATGAGCATTAACAAGTATCACGGTTTGATAGATACTCTAGGAAATGTGCACTGATATTCTCAAACCGCCTTGAGAAAAAAACAGGATTAACATGTGATTTTCCTCGGATGTCTGCCTTTTCCATGAAAGGATTGCTCATGGATTCTCCAAGAAGGAAAAAAAAAAATCAGCCATATTTAGAAACTGCACAAAGCTGCAATTAAGCTGGCACACGACAACTGACAGAGATGTTCTGAACATGTGGATAAAAACGCTGCTATTCCACAGTAGCTCCTTTCTTGGAAAAGATTCACATTTCCAACATTCAACTGTCGGTTTTCAACAGGTGCCTATTCAATCAATGCATCAATCCAGAATTGTGGGTACATTCCCAGTCAGGAAAAGAAATATTTTTTTTCCCCCATAAACTTGTTTGAATCTTCTGGAATACAAAGTGAATTTATTATTTCCAGCATTTGCAAAGCTCAAACTCAGGATTGATATACCCTTGATATACCATTGCAAATGGTAGTTTAACTGTTAATAGTATAAGCACAAAAAAAAGAAAATCTGAGAGAAAAAAAGTGTTAATTCATGCTTAATATATGAATAATAAGGCATGAACAGCCTAAAATACGGGTGTAGTAGTCATTTGAATAATTTCTTATACATAAATTAAGTTTAAAATATACATCAAGATTTTATATTAATTCAAGTTTGATATAATTAACACTGTAATCCACCACTGATGCATGAAAGAACATTTTTTTGATAAATAACAACAAAATGTTTATCTTAATGCCATGAAATGTAACTTGTCTTGTTGATGTGAGAGTGTTTGTGTGTTCAATCGAATCACTGCAGAATTGTCACAATTCACAGTGCAACAAACTTACAAGCTAATGGATAAGAAGGCTAACTCTAGTCATATGAATGGACCACATAAATGTGTTTAAAAGTGTAGCGAAAGCTTATGTAGACCATCTTTGCACCTATAAGAAAGTATTAATACTCATAACGCCTCAATAATGAATTGCATGTTTGTTGTTTGTTGAAGAACAAGCAAATCCCATGTTTCCAAGCAGTAAATACAACAAGGAAGCACGCATATAGATCATATGTACAGGTATGACATGGCATGAGTAAAAATACAGGTAGGTTCATCTGACTTAAGAGAGAGACACAGGGCTCTAGTTTCGCAGACCAGGCGAGGCGGGGGCGTAGCGCAGATGCGCTTCGCCAACTGGGTGTGGCCAGGCGGATTTTCCAAGTTTGGCACGCCGTTCTCGGTGGCGCAAGTACTCCGCCATCCCTCCTACCGGCGGAGGGGAGGAGAGAAGGCATGGAGTGGGTTTGACACAGCCGATTCACATGTAACCAATCAAATGAGCCCCTGTCCTTGCCTTTAAAATGCGCTGCGTGAATCACGGCGTAATGAAAGTTTACACAGCTGACATGGAGGTCTACTGCCGCAGGCGGAGCGGAGCTCAGGAGACCGGCGTGGAGCGGAGACCGGCGAGCAGTGCGGACACGTCACCAAAACCTCACAGGCAGGCTTCCGGAATGTCAGACACATGAACAATGCAATAAATACCGAAAAAAACACTATTCCATGCTACGATCACAATCAGCACATACATATATCTCCATATCAACTGTCCCGTCACAGCTGGTGTCAGATCAAAGGAGATTGGCACCGTTTGTGCTGATCGTGAGGTTTTGGTGATGTGCGCCAGCCAGCCAAACTTCCACTGCGCCAGCTCCGCTCCGCCTTGCGCGGAAAGTAGACGTGGTTTCAGATGGCGAGCTTTTGGCGCACCTCGGCGAAGCCTTTTGGCACGAAACTGTCACTGCGCCAAGCTGAATCTGTCGGCACCTCCCCCCGCTGCGCCGCCACTCCCATCTCGGCGAACCTCCGCCTGCGAAACTTGGAAACTGTCCGCCTCTCCCGTTTTGCCGGTCGAAACTAGCTCTGCGTGGGGTTCGCCTCGCTGCGCCGGGAAACTAGAGCCCTAAGTGTCAACTAATATAAGTTTGGTACTTTATGTCCAAGGTAATAGTCCAAGTCCAAGACAACATTTGAACGCCAATACAAAAAACTTGAGAAACATTGTGTTTTGCATGTATGACATCTGTCATGGGTGTAATCACACTACTCACCACCATGCCAGTCTTGAGCAGTAGGTAATGTACAGTCTGTGTGACGTCGGCAGCGTGCATCAGGTTGTGGTAGGGGTTTTTATGCTTGCTGTAGCCCACCTCCAGGGCCTCCACAAAGGACACCACTGCAGATATGGGGATCTGAAAGCAGTCCAAACAACAGAGAATGAGTTCCAGAAAAAACAACGCTGACAGGAACTTCTGTTAGCTATTCTGTGATTTAAATGTGTGAGCAAGGCATTTTCAACGCACGCACAGTTCCATCAGCATCTGAAATCGATGGCTCATGAATCATTTAGGCTTCTCGGCTACTGCAGACTAATGCTACGATTTCATATTAATGCCGCCTTCATCGCCCGTGTCATTTGCCATGCTGTCATTTACAGATGCTTCCACTCCAAGTGAAGGGTCCTCAGCCGTTAAGACACTATGGCAAATGAGCTCCACCAATATGCATTGAGAGGGAGTGTGTCCAGCCTCCCTCATAATATGATGTGAATACTGATGCGGAAATCTGCCACTGACACTCCACAGAAAGGAGTCGATCAACTCAGATTAGGCATGATGAAGTGTATAAAGAGTATTCTTTGGTTTTTCTTTGCTTTAATGACTCAGAGAGGAGGTGAGGTAGCGGCCACAGAGGCTTCACTCCCCAGTGGTTTTACCTTGAAACGGCTAATTAGGTCGTATCTTGTGAGCAGCTCATAGAATATGAATTTGAGTGCGTGGTCCCCGCTGGCCTCGTTTAGAGCAAACACGTCAAACGACCACTTGTCCACATTCTGTTCGGGGAAAAAGCACAGAAACAAAGTCACTGTCACATTTAAAAAGAAAGGTGTTGAACTTGGAGAGATTCATGATGCAGTTACTGTAAATGAGTCGGCTTTCCGGAGTGACAGTAAACATGGTTGCACTGTGTGATGTGTTTGCACGTTTCTATTCCTCTGTTTCTCTGTGTGTGCACTGTATGTGTGTGCGTGCTAATACCTTGAGCACAGATATGACAGAAGGGGGGTAGCTGAGTCCAACCATATTGGACGTTCTTCGGTACATCCTGTATGAATGAGATAAACACATCAAATGAAGTGCACTGCTGAGTGTAAACACTACGGGTTAACATAACAGCCCAAGAACACAACCTCAAATTCAGCCCACCAGGATTCACTTCATCAGCAGGCCAAAAGCAAACCTTTAAATCACTGAACACAACTCAGCAGGAAACCTTCTTAAAAGGTTAAGTTAGGAAATAGTAACAGTATCTTCATGGCTGCTGTTTTTTTTTTTTTTTTTGCTTTTTTTTCACGTGCAAAAAGAGGTTTAAGATTTTGCAGAAACTGGAGGGCAGAATATACATGGGTTTATTCACAAAATTTGAAATAAGCTGTGCAATTTCTCTAGAGATTAGTGGACTCGTTACATTCAGCTTTAAGGTTGTAAGGCTGGTGTGCATTGCTCAGTATCTCAAACATGCAGAAGAAATACTGTCAAAAAATCATGGGAAAATGTCTTGAAATAGTTTGGGTGTCATTTGTAAGAGCAGTTGTCAAATTTTTCAAATTTGAAAGGTGAATATCTCACTACAAATCTCTTAAAATAGAGGATATATAGCCATTCAAGTGGTTTAATTTACCAACTGCTAAGACATGTCCATTTCTGTGGTGGATTCAGATCCCATCTAATTGTGTTGCTTACTTCTTTCCCTATTTTCTGCCTATTTTTCCAGCCTTTCTTCATTGTAAATGTGTGCAAAGAGCCTGCCCTCCCTAAAAACAGAGATTAAGAAAGATTACGGCTTATGTGTTTGAGGCTTACTGATTTGAACAAATGCATGTTGCATGTTGGTGCGTGATAAACCACAGCCTTGGAGAGGGAGCCATTTGTGACTCCCTGAATTATTGTGCTTAGCCAGGCTTGCCAAGGCTGCGGTGATGTATGGTGTGTAAGTCAGGATACAAGAATCAGCTGAGTCACGGCGTACCGATATTTGCACTGGGTGTCTTAGGCTGAATTTTAAACTATGCTAGAGTAAACTAAAGGTGGTGATGGAAGAGCTTTTAGTGGCTCAGGGCCATGGTGGATTGGGGCTGACAGATAATGGGATTTGCAGTTTTAGCAGTGGAAAAGATGCTTAGATAGAGGTGCTGGTGCAACGGTGGTATTTAAATTGTTAAGTCCTCAGCTGTGATAATGCAGCACATCACCGCTTTTACCTCTCCACAAATATGCCGGCCTGTACGGCGTGGACAATGCTGCGGAAGCGGGGTTTCTCTTCGGTGCGCCGCAGCATCAGGCCCATCTGGCGGGTGAAGGTGGAAGCCAGCCAGTCCCGAACCTCCGATGGCACTGACTCGGACTGGATGTCGCTAAGCTCATCCTCTGTGTCCACCAAACGCCTGGAGGGAGGGAGGGAGAGAAAGAAAGAAGAAAGAAAGAAAGAAGGTAAAGCAGACAGGGAAAGGAGAGGCTTGATAAAACATTTATGTCATCACAACTCTAACAGGGGATCAGAATCAAAACCCAACACTGTCCCTCAAATAATAACATCTCTTACATAACATCAAAAAATCCCAGGCTTGTTGAAATACCATGGCACGGGGTCCAATCCAATTGTGTGATGTAATTCTCCGAAGCTACACTGTTGTGTTGACATGTACAGGGGATCAAGCGCAAAGCCCTTTGGTCTCCACCCTCTGCACTGAAAACATGTTCTTATGGCAGATAGGGACCACTGACATGTTATCGACAATCAGTCCAATCCACTACATGGATTGTCTATTGGACAGTTCATCATCCCAGATCCTGGAGTGGTCCTGCCATCACTGGCCCTAATCTGGCTGGCTCTAGATGACGAGGGTCTTATATAATTCCATAAGCATGGTCATATCTGGGACGACTGGACCTGAAGTCCCTCCTGGCACAGAGTGATGGGACTCCACACACACACACACACACACACACACACACACACACACACACAGTATGTACCATCTACCCGTGATCAATAGACAGACATTACTCTTGGGATATGCTTTACCTATTACACCTTTAGCCTATCATTCATCACAAGGGTGTGAGAATGTGGCAAAGCAGAATTAAGAAAATGTTTGAGAAAAATGAGAATTGCACCTCAGGTTGATTTCCATACTAATGATGTCCATTATTTTTACATATTCTGCCTTCATCAGAGCAGCGCAGTTATTCTGAATAAATGAACCGTAGCCCCTTTTAGAAAGGATCAACTAGTCCAATCTATCATTACGTCTTTTTTTGTGTTGTAGGAAGAATAGTTTGGGTGTATGGTTTTCTTACCTCGTCTCCTCGATGTAGACAGATTCCAGCACTGACGCCGCATACTCGAGGTTTTTCTTGAGGTCAGCGAGGGAGGCCTCTCCTCTTTCGAGCTGCTTCACCAGACACCTTAATCTGGAGACAGAGAAGTGATTTATCAATCATTTAAATCAAACTAGATTACTCTCTTGCCCTCTGAAACAATGAAAAACAAAACTTCAACAGCTGCAGCTATTTTCGGTCCCTGTGGACTAAGAACCTGAAAGTGGCAGTAGACAAAGTTTTTTTTAATGTAAAAATACCCCTGTCTTATTAGTCTAAATCACAAACTGGGGCTCTAGTCCCTCATTAAGAAACCCATGAGTCACCCTCTTGCCCAAAAATACAATGTCAAAATGACAAAACACACACTGAGTGAGAAGAACCTGCATTCACTAACATTTGATCTTGAACCTCTTTTGTTCCTTTGGTGGCTTTTGGTATAAAGTGATTACACACCTGCAGAGTGCATTGATGTGAGTGTGCTGCTGCAGTTTAATGATGTCACATCACATGATTTCCACTTTAAAGTTCAAATTACCTCTCGCTGCCATTTTTGCAAAGTGCAGTTCCAAGTTCTTTAATTCGGTTACACGATGTACACGATGTACGAAGCTCACTCAAAATCGAACTTTCATCATTGCCACACACTTATTGATTCACATACACAAACTAGCAGTCAGTGTTCCTCCTCTGATAAGAAGTCTAATATGATCAAAAGCACCAGACACCATCTCTGCGCTGTAGTTTTCAATACTAGCCCACTTCTGTTGGCGGATCAAAGGCAACATGGTCAGTGCTGTTCCAAAATGTGATCAGGCTCTGGTGAAAAAAACCCACCAAGAATAACACTAAGGTAAAGGAAAGCAATCTCAACATCAATTTGTGCACACTGCAACCTAGTGCCAAGAGCCACCTGCTGCTGTCTTTGAGGTCAAGTGCTCTCCGTCATGGTGAATGCCCACAGAGGCTATGCCTGTCGTTGAATTATTAAGCACCAAGGTGTGGGGGTGGAGGGGGGAGGTCAGGAGGGTTGCAGGTGCTCTGACGTAGCTCATTGATTACAGTCCAACAGCTGGTAGATGACAGTCCAGCTAAAACCAAATAAAGCCTCCCACATCTTTCATAGGCACGACTGAGGGACAAGATCACTAAAATGTTCATTCAGTCATTTTCTCCAGCCTGTTTATTCCTTTTCCTGGCTGTGGGAAGATATCGACAAGAGGTATGGGAAAACACAACAAATACATCAAAATGATCTTAGAATTGCCCCAACTCCGCTGCTGCAACCCGGCTGCACCACCATGCTTCCCTCATTCATGCAGACAAAGGCTGGCTTCGATGCTGAAATTAAGACAATGATATACGATGACCATCTATTGCTCTGTCAGCCGCGTCAGCGCCTACTGATATCTCACTCACGGGACCGGTAGCTATTTTGAGAATGAACGGGCCCCGCTGACATCATAAGGAAACAAATAGATGGAGGGAAACAACAACATGGTGTGCCGCAACTCTAGAATCACTGGACACGTGATTTAATTGGTACATGGACTAATGACGGTTATTAAGAACAGCTGTGTGCCACTGAGCTTTCCTGCTAATGTGCATGAAAACACAAATACGCCGCGTCCTTCAGCGAAGCTCCTTACCAGACTGTACTTCACTATGAAATATCAGCTATTTTGATTCTGTATTTGGACATCGCCATGATTTTTTTGTATATTGCATAACAGTGGTGCGTACTAAATGAAAAATATTTATTTGAATAGCATTAATGAAGGCCCTGAAAGAAATGTTTGTCTCTGCTGAGGCCTTTTGTGAAGGGCATTGTGACAAGATGATAGCCATTGTTTGTCAAACTGAAAGCCCAGTAAGAATCCTCTCAAATTCAACTGAGCTGGAAGTATATTTATAATCAGCATGGATATTTTCATGGAGGATTATGGCCTGTTCAAACTGTTGATGAAATAACAAGTGGGTCTAAAAACACACAGATCCATCTTCATTTTCTGTCTTTCTCAACATATTGCCTCTGTATTTAATTAGACAAACGTGAAAATTTGATATCGCGGACGGCAAAATCAACTTGTTTGAGGCATTGTGCTTTTGAACCACCTGGGTCTGTTTTTATGATGGGAAAGTAGGGAGTTGCTAAATGATGAGGCGTGCCAGGCGTTTTGGACTGATCCCAGCCAGCTTAAACAGAACGGGCTCATTGAACCTGCTGTTATCGTCGAGGGAAGTGACAAGCTGGGTTAATGGCATAAGACCAACACAAAGTAACAACAGGGCTTCGAGCCAGCTGAGAAATTCACTTTAAGCCAGAGAAAAAGCCAGAGGCGGAAGAACTACAACCAACTATTTACTGCGGCTGCACACTAATTTTTCTATGTTCCCTTCATTATGAATTTGTCTCCCTCAAAATCTCATTTTCAAAACTCTCAGTAGAAAGTAAGGCAATCTACTTGGTGAATACGGCAAGCCACACAAGCTTCAGACCTTTTCGGCAAGTTGCGAGTTGGACACAAAAGGCGCTCACTGGCCCTCTTCACAATTTAGGATGCATTAGGGTGCATTTGTGCTGAATAAAATGTTCTGATAGAGAGGGATTTCTTTCTGAATAAAGACTCCTGAATCAGTGAAATCCACCAGGAAATGTAGAAGAAGTGGATACCATTACTTTAATCTTCAAAAACGTCGGAAGCAACAGAGAGAGAGAGAGAGAGAAAGAGATGGAGCAACAGAGATTCAGACTTTTCAATGAAAATCCATTCTAACAGTACATAATGTACAAGACAAGTTGCCATTGAAATGATACAGTGCGTGAAACCCAGTGCAGACAGCCCATGGGTTTCATAAAACGAGTTATTTTGTCTGAACATTCTAGTGACACGTGCACGGAATATTTAAACATCCTGTCTTATGCAATGTCTACACATGAAAAAAATTCTCACCAGACCAGAAAATGCATTTCTTATTCCAAGTCAGCTATATTCAACATTATTCAGAACACGATCATGTCAGTACTTTCAATCAGAAAAGCAAACACTACCTTCAAATACAAATTTAGGGGATGGGAATAGCAATTGCAGTTATGTAATATCCCCTAACTATCACATAGGAAGTGTCATCAGACAGTAATTAACTCACAAATATCCTAACATCCTCCCACTGCTTTTTCCTAAATGTTGGCTTCCCAGTGAATGAAATTAGCCAATCCCACTGGCTGCTCGGTTAAACGGCCACAGTGACAGAAGCAGACAAAGACAAGAGCCTCCAGCTGTCTGCCTCAGTATGTGAAAATGAGAGATTTATTTGTTTTGCTTTATAGAGGGGAGCAGGGTGCGTAGCCAGGAGATTAGCGTTGGAATTCAGGTTGAGAGTGTTTTCCTCCTTTGTTCTTACTGCCTCCCGTCCGTTGGCCTCGGATGACCTGCCTGGAGTGGAGAAGAAAAAAAAAACAAAAACACTGGGGCAATTCGGTGCCAAACTCCAGCCGCCTGCAGCGTTCGGAGGGGCTCCACAAGGCTCAACCTCTCGACAGCTGTCGTGACAGCCAGAAGTGAATATGAAAAAAAGTGAAATTAAACAGTGCAGAGGGTAACATAGCAACAGCCTCTATTACACTCCCCACACTAATTTTATTTTGCTCCATCTAAGGCATTGCTTCATCACTTCAACAGAAAACAAACCACTGCACCCCATAAGTCTCTCCATTCTTTCCCAAGTCAGATGCAGAACAAGATGGTCTCTGCTTTGAGAAACAGCAACACCGGTCAGATCCTATTTTCCACACAGGATGAGGGAGGGTGAAGGGGATGAGAGCACCGCTATGATGCAAAAATTGGCCGGAGCTTGTGTTCCAATGGCATCCTGGCCCAGACAGTATGTAATCAATGCCCTGGGTCAATGTAATCATCCGGGGAGATTAGTGCACTCTCGGGGAACACAGACAGGTTTGGACTGATAAGAGGAATGAGGCCTGCTAAAACATGATGACTCAGTTAAGCCCCAGCACCACATATCCTGTTCTCGCTCTGAACGTGATTTGTGACCCGAGAGGTTAGTCGATAAAATACTACAGTGCTGGCGCATCCACATTTTAACAAGACACCTCCGTGGACTGCAAGAATGCAAGGTATAGTTTTGTTTGATGTTAGTTTCTGATCAATAGATTGCAGGTCAATGTCAGAGCTGGTCTCTATTGTTTATGGCCGACATGACACTTTTAGCGTCAAGCCTTTGTTAAGCGATGATGCTCGTGCATTCACCCTCATTACATAAATCATTTAGTTTTTTCATGCATCAAGTAAATCTTTTTAGCACTAAAGAGGGATATGATGCATTATATCAATATTGTTGCAGTACCAAGCTGACAGTGATAGGGCTGTAACAGGATTCAGTCGTTGCTCCACAGCAGACAGAAAGAAAAAAGGCCTACGTTGTGATCAAGAAGTGAAACTGAACAAAGAATCTCCATTTTGACAAGTCATTCATTCATATGTTACGTGTTTTTATTAAAACAAGTGGAAAAAAGTACTGGTGGATTACACCAGTGCCACACAAACGCAGCTGCAGGGGGAAACAACCGGGATTATATCTCTTCCCACTGACAGATTTTTTCACTTGTTTTGAGAAAAGCAAAATTCTGCGACAGAATATGAGACCAAATGATTTGCTAAGATGAAGATTTTTTTTGCAGCTTTGACGCCACAACAGCCATCGTATTCTGTGAGAGTGTCCTTGAGGGCGTCACTGAACTCCTTCCTGCTGTTTCTCAGTCTAAGCTGCCACTGGAGTGTGAGCTAGATGCCTTAATGTGATGCATACATAAAAGTGATGCTGTGTATGAATGTCTATTACTCCACATTAATGTTCAGATGGGAGCCATTACAGGAAGCTAAATGTTGATGATGCTAATTAAAATTACAAATACCGGTAAAGTGCATGTACCTCTCTGAACATGTTTACTAACTCACTTCCTTTATCTGTTCTAAACAAAGCCTCTCCCGTGGGAGTTTGCAAATGACAGACGTGACAAGAATGGTGAGAGACAACAGGAACCTTAAAAAAGATCAGTGGTTGGCTGAATGCAGCCCACTCATGTCAAAGAATGCCAGTCAAATCCACCAGAAGACACAGAAGAAGTGGATACCGCTATTTTGATCTTCAAAAGTGCTATGAGCTACAGAAAAAGAGAAGTGGCGAGAGAAAGAGAGACAGACTTTTGCATCCAAATGCTTTGTATCGGTACATTTGGCACAAGGCAAAACAAATGCAATGCTTTTCTGTTATGATGTAAGAAAATATGAAATGGAAGACAGCACGTGTCTGGGCAAAAAGAAAAGGGATGGTATGCATACAAAGTTTGCACAGTACCTTACAGCATAAATATGCTGCACATGCTCTGTTCTACATTTGTAAATCGTGTGTGTTATGCAATCTCCAAACCAAGACATATTTTGAGATGCTATGATCAAAATGAGCACCTTCAAATAATGCACACCATAATATAAAATTTCTGACCATCTGCTGGGTTTACCCAAACAAGCAACTACACACATTGCACTATTTAAATCAAACAGTGGAGTTACAAAAGAAAGGGGCATCCCAACTTTTTCATTAAGATGCTGTAGATTAATCCTGTTTGCCTAAATGAAATTCTGCTGACAGATATGATCACTGGTGGGGAGACCTTTTATGACAAATCCAAATTTAATAGCACAAAACGTAACTACTGCACAGCTGTGAGAGAGTAAGCCTTCACAGAGACAAGGACACACACGTTTTAGATTTTTCATACCTTCGGTGCAACAGCAGAACAGCTGTTTGGTAAACATAAACATGCTGTGTTAAACTCTTGCAATGTGAAAACTAAATATGAGGTGGGTGCATTTGGTGAGACACAGCAGTTTGTGTGAGAAATGGGCCAATCAGTTTGACTCTGCATCGTTCCGCACATAAACAGACAGTCATCTACATACATGACGATATCAGCAATATGACCCAGTCTAACATAAAACCAATGATTATTGGTGGCAGAGCAACATTAAGGCAGATACACATGTAACAGTGGAGCACTCTCCTGTCTGCGTGTCTGCTGTCGTCAGATATCGATTTTGGTTTTCAGTTCCAGCGTTTTTACTATGTGGCCTTACACAATTATAAAGTCACGCAGAAACCAGTGTCAGCAAACTGCAGTCTGCCTCAGTGTTGGGGTGAATGTGAGGCAATGGAGCACTTGGCAACACTAAAGGGTGGGTGTTTGATTTACCAACCGCCAAGTCATCATTTTAAACGCTTGAGGCATTCATCTGCCATATGGGCTTTTATGGTCCCTCTAAAGTGTGTATGCATTACAAATCTCCATATAAAACAAAGCACCATAAATTCAGACCAGGGCAGGAAGATTCATAATTCAAATGCACTCCCTGATGAGATATTTTGATATACTTCACGGAGGATGGAAATAAAATCCATTCTAGATAGACAGATAGACACATAGATAATATACCTATCAGAACTAGAAAAGAGAAATACATATCTTTAGAAAAATAAACACATTAAATGACAAAAAAAAAAATGTAAAGTAAAGTAGCTCAGTACAAAGAATATAAATAAAAAAAAGTAATAAAAAATATATACTAAAACACATCTATAGAATATTAATGAACCTTTCACTTTTAAACTTTTGGTTAAACTATATGTGCAATGAAATATATCTGGAAAAAATGTATAGAATACAATATGTATATATAAAATAGATGTATAATGATAATATGTAAATTATAATATAATTTCCATATGGCATCCTTGGTGTCCCGGTACTGGGACTGTCCGTGTCTTGGTGTGTGTGTGGTTACACCAATACGTGTGTTGATATGCGAGTGTGTATACAGTATCTGTATTGTGTCTGCATGAATCCATCCCCCACCCCCTCCTTAATCCAAACTACATTCCTTTTAATCCCAGTTAACCCAGTTTTTAGTTCTGGGAAGTCATTTGTGCTGCAGAGAAATAAAACAAAAGCAACAGCTTAGCACAGGACACCAAGTCTGCACGCAAACAAATTTACGGCGCGCCGACTTCCAGAACAAATTGAACAAATTTGTACACCTAATTTTGTGTATGTGTGTGTATGCGTATTTTCATGTGGGTGTGTTTTTGTTTCTATTATATATGGACAAGATGATCTAACCCTCATGTGCCACAGTTGGCAACACCCACATATAACTCTGGCCAGCAGCCAGAGAGAAACTCTGAGCGCTGACTAACACACTGCTGTCAGAGAGAAAACATTACACTGGCTTGGAATATTATTTTATCTCTAGCAATCATTCATACACACATGCAGTCCTACTAGCAGCCGAGTAGAGTAATGAGATGGGAAATTTCAGTTCAAAGCCTGGCAAAGTCTCTCTGTAGCCCTGACCTCTGACCTCCCTGAGCTGAGGCGACACAGAAACACACCTTTTTTTTTCACAACAGCCATTTTGACATGAACAGCAGGTAAACACAGGTGTGATCAATGACAATCACAAAGCCATCAAAGCCTACACATAAATAAATAAATAAATAAATAAATAGTACAAAAAATCTCAAGTGCCATTTTTTTCTTAATTTTGTTTTTTGAAAGAAAAAAAAATATCCCAATATCCCAAAAACAGTTCTAGTAGGCTATTGTTATATATCTCTTGTCGGTATCATATCTATTTCCTCCTCCTCCTCCTCCTCTTCCTCCTCTTCCTCCTCCTACTAGTAATAATAATAACTAATAATAGTAATAATAAACCTCTGAAATAAATGTCAAATTTCTAAAGGATTTTTTCCTAACTTCAAGACAACCTCACCTTTTTAAAAACTCCTAAAGAGATGAATTTTCTAAAAAGGATGAATCTAATTTTAGACGACTATATCATTCAAAGTCCTGCCAATAATATTAACATTTACTCTAAAGCTTTATTTAATGTAGACCCAAGCAGGCCACAGTTTCATGTCATCTGGATATAAGCTTGCAAATTTTATATTTACAGTAACTATGTTTAAATACTTCTGTGCACTCACTTATTTACATAAACCATAAGCTGGATGGATTTAGCCATGTGACAAGATGGATTTAATGGCCTAATATATCAAACTAAGGTTTCTACTAGATGATATACAGCGTTAATGCTGACAAACATGCTTATTTTATCAAATGAAAATTGAAATCCAGTCTCCAAGCCTCAGCAGAGGTAAGGCTAACAAACTTTATTAACAGTACTTCAGGCCCTATCTCGAGAAGTTTTTAAATAGGAAAACTAAAGAAATCATCATGATGTGGCTGCCCTGTGGAAAAGGTTCTATCTCTCCTTCCAGGATCAATTTATGTAATTCCAATATATGTGAACATTATCACCCTGTACAAATTCAGCCATGTAGCCACTGCTTGTCAGCTCTCCTTCTCCTTCCCCTGCACAGGGAGGGACACCGTGAGTCGCACATTAGTCACCAAACGTGCGTGAAGCCCCAATGTTTCCATGACTTGCACCACTAATTAGCCGGGAGAAGCGGGCTAACAAGTTGACGAGGACAAATGAAAGCAAATGAACTTATGGTTAAAAACGCGCGCTCGCTGGAATGTGGACGCCACTGTGTGATCGCACAATTAAAGATTTAATGGACTCGCTAATGGCTGTGACATTGTCTGCCATTCGATTTGGGACTCTGACGAGGGGGAGGCAATGTTTGGAAGCTTGATGCAATATCTTTTTCCTCGTGACCTATGGAGAAGCAGAGCTCTGGAGGTCTCAACACCTGAGCCCATGCATATGGATGCTGTTGCATTTCAACAAGTAGGCCATTGGTGCCACGGGGAGGCAGGTCAGCTCTCGCAGGATGGGTTTGAAGAGATAACTGTAACACTGCAGCGTAATAAATACTTCATTTGTGGTTATGTGTCCAGCCTCCATAATTACTTCCATTAATTTATTCCTTGGCTGCCTCATTTTCAAATATATTTCATGGCACTTTTACTGACGATGAAGAGAGAAATGAAAGCCTAGTGGGAGAGGCACAGAAAAGTGCACAAAATGCCTTGTTGTGGCCTTATTGTGTTGTTTAATTTTGATTTAGATTTTTTGATTTTTTTTTTTTTTTAATTTTTTTTTTTTTTTTGCAGTAAAGTGCAAGTGTCCCCTCCAACAATCTAATTCAGAAACAGCCGTCCACTGAGCTGTGTTTACATTTAAAATTATAGCTCGTTAGGTGATGCTTTCATCCAGAGCAACATTCTGTGAGGAGAAAAGTGCAATAGGATTAAATTCTTTGACTGCAAAGATAAAAAGCCGCCAACAGCAAAGCACTTCTTGACACCAAATTTCACTGCAACTGCTCATTGGTCAACACAAGATGACAGGGGTGTCCAGCGATACTAGCAAAACACTGTGTATTAATATCTGTATTTGTTCTGACAAAATTGTTTGTAGGCCATTTGTATTCAAATAAATCTGGAAGCTGGTGAGGCTTGTATTGGAAGTGGATGTCATTTATATTGAAATATTAAAATTCCTCCAACTGAGGCGTGCAAATGAAATAACACACTTTTTTAGCGTTTTGTTTTTGTGACAGAATCTTTTTAAAACCCTTTCGTTTCACCTTGATCTTTTGTTTAGTGTGCATGATGTATACAAATGAAGAAAAATATAACAAGAAGAATAGCCCTTATTTTCTTCTTTCTCTGTGCCCATGCTAGAATTTTTCCAAGTTATATTTTCTGAAGACAAGTGTGTGGAGCAACACAACAGCCCGGTTGTGCTGGATGGACTCAGAGGACAGCGGATTAATCCCCTCCCAGTCAGACCACTGCTCTCTCACAAAGTCTATCAGCGGAGCAGCAGACCCGCCAGGACAAGAAAAGACAAAAACTGGCCTCACTAATGCTAAATTAGTAATCAAAATAATTACACTATTCCCAGAGCCAACAGAAAGCCTATAAACAAGGAACTCTCTTCTCCCCTCTGTCTCTCCCTCTCCCTCCCTCCCTCTCTCTCTCTCTCTCTCTCTCTCTCTCTGTCTCTCTCTCTCTCTCTCTCTCTCTCTCCTCATCTCTCTCTCTCTCCTGCGGCTCTGTGTGTGTCGCAGACACCAACAGCCTGATAGAGGAACTCATACAAATTCTGCCTCTTTCTCCTCTGAGTTAAACGACAAAAGCCAATCAGGTCATGTTCAACTGTTTTCTCCATTATGGGCGTAGTAGTATAAAAATTTGATGGAACAAATATTCATGTAATATCCTTTATTTGTGCTTTGCTGAATGTGGCATTAAGCAACATCCCTGCAGAGTTTGAACTAGCCAGCTGGCAGTTGTGAGTCTGTGCAAGAGAAAAGAGTCTATGCTCCATCCCTTGAATAAATAAATGTTGAAACAAAGATGGGCCTGTGCTTTCTTGGAACCAGGTAAGCCCTGTCGTTCAGCAAAGTCACTTAAACCTGCGCTAACTCTCCTTCCTCTTAACAAAACTCCCACGGTGTAATCCGGCGGAGCCCAGCACTTCTGTACACTGTAGTCAGCACTCAAACACTTCATCTAAAATCACGACTCGGAAGCAGCACCCAGTTCATCTTTGCATAAATAAAACGCTGGGAATTCTACCGCAGCACTCAGATAATATGCTCGTGTTATTCACTCTGTTATACTTGATTAGCAAAACCGGTGGAGTGCGGCAAGACCATCAAGCATTCAACACGATATCGCTGAGCAACTCACGTCTGTTCAAGCGCATCAGACAGGAGAAGATATGAAATATTCCAGGAGGTTTTGGTAGGAAAGGTTTAGTGGCCTGACACACAACACAAGATCTGCACAATGCCTGTGATTACAATAACACACAGGAAAACTACAAACACATAGAGTTATAGACAACTGAATCCATATGTATCCAGTGGTATAGACTACATGTCTTTCACCATCCCTGCATGTTGTATGACACCCTCACATCTTAGTATCATGTGTGTCAGTGCAGTATGTACTCCGAAACATTGCAAATATGCCTCGACATCACTCTCACCAACACAAATTCTTGCAAATTTATTTCAAATAGCAATTAGAAGTGATTCACCAAACTGAATCAAACGTGATAAACTGTCTCTCTAATCTTGCATACATACAAATCCCCTCCTCGATTTCCCCCCCGGCTGACCGCACCTACAGTACTAGCTGTCCTGTCAAACGTGCTCTGTCCCACGCTGACATGTGTCAGCGCTGGAGTCTAATCCCTAACCCGGCAGCGGTGCAGCCATGGACTACGTAATCCCCAGAGATTAAAATACGCATCCTATGGCCTGTAGGAGACCGACAAAGAGAGAGAGACAGAAACAGAGAGACAAAGTGTATGGGTGTGTTTGTGTGTGTGTCCGTACGTGTGTGGAGTCCAGATGGTAAGGCTCCAGTGACAACACACTCACGAGTATATGAAACTGACTTTGTAGTGCAGAGTAATTACGCTGGGTGTAAGCTGAACTGTGTTGCTGTAATTGACTGTAACTGACAGAGTAAACGCTCACGACCCTGGGCCCTTTCCAAGCCACTGAATGCGTGTCATAAAATGTAAAAATACACGGCTGTTTATTCTTCAGCTGAAATGTTCACCTTTAATTTGTAAGGATTTTTTTTTTGGGAGGCACTGCTGACTCAATATGGCAGTGTGCTTGTAAAAATGTGTTTAATATTAGAGTTAAATTCTATTTCACAGAGGATTTACTCTTTCATAGTTCTTTATTGGCTTAACCACTCATCTAGTTGCCTCAGCACAGTGGATTTTGCACGTACATGCTCAGCCAATAGGGATCAGGCCTATTCAGTCTCTATGTAATGGCCGGGGCCCATTATCCCTTAATCCTTAAATGCATCAGTGAATGGAACCTACCTTCTTCCATGAGTAGGTCAAAAATGACCCAAATCAGATTCAATACATTTTTCAATAATTTAAGTTAATTATGTTCATCCTTTTTGCTAAACATCACTAAATGAACATATTTGGTATGCACCACAGTGATTTAGAATTTAAAATATGGTTATTTGTGCTGCACATTTTAAAATGTATTTGGCTTTTGGATAACAGGTTTACTTACCATCAAATCAAACTAGCAGCCCACCGACTACATGGGCTTCCAACCTAATTATGCACTTCAGCTGGAGGTTAATGGCCAAGAGAAAATTTAAAACAAATGCCCTGGGTTACTAGCCGAAGCATCTACCTCTCTCTTGTCACTCTGCTCTGTCTACAAAACACCCACCCAACCTATAATAATGTTAGCCAGTTTTTTGAATAATAGCATACAGATACAGCTATTACTATTACTATTACTGTCACTAACTACCTAACTTAGGTACATGTTAGCTGGCTATCTAGAGAGGCTGTGGCAATAAATGTGCAAAGTTATACAATTGCTATCAATTTAGTAACGTAAAAGATGTAAAAAATGTAATAACCACTGTATAAACTTCTTTTGTTCAGTGCCAGAAGAACAACAACAACGCTGAGGATGACATCTTCCAAACTTCCACAAGCGAGGTGCTGCCCATGTGCCCCCCCACACACCCCAGACACACCCCAACAGCTGGTGTCACCTTCATCTGCAGGGCACCGGCAGCCCTGGATCCTGTCCACTGCTTGTCAGAGTTGTTTTTGGGATGCAGTGATTGCGTGGCAGGATGGGGGAGAGGACACTTCCGGGAAGAGAATCCACCCCCGCTGCCCTTGTTGTCACACCGCTGCCAGCCCTCTGTCTTGGCACAAGAGTGGCCGATCACTTGGTAGTTGTGGATGGAGACAGAGATGAGACGTGGAAACAAGGCACAAACCTGTTGAGAATGATGGGGGGAGCTTCCCTGCCATCTTCAAACAAACCAGCATGGCTGATAACAAAATGGGTAGGTACAGTGATATGGTTTCTCCTCCCACAGTCTGCCTCCTCTGTTGACATATAGTGCTTTTTTTTTTTTTTTTTTTTTTTTTTGGAAAAATTGAGTGCAGTCACCTCCCAGCCCAGCAATCTCCCCCTGCAGCTCCCTCACCACCCAGCTTGCTCCTGCTGGCCAGCCCAGATAGAGAGGCTCTATTAAGTCACAGCACCCTGCCCTCTCTTTAGCAGTAAGGGTTATTTGATTCTGGACACCAAAAACTTTTTTCCATGTCCATAAAAGCTGAAAAGAATAAAGGTGTCTGCAACCTGTCCTCACCCCAGACAAGGGCAACACAAGAGTGGCAGGTCAGTAAACCATCCTGAAACCCACCATGCCCTCGGCTCTGAAATCTGATCTGTTGAGAGTGACGGGCTAAGCGATATGAGCCCACCCCACTGTCCACAAGGACAGCATGATGGGTCGAGAATGTGGTAGAGTGCAGCTTTTCTGGAGGTGGAGGAGGGGCCACTGAGTTGGCCCTCCAACATCGCCTCCACTATCAAGCAGAGTCCGTCCTTCAGCCTGTCTTACCCTTTTCGAAAGTGCGGACGTATTAGTGGGTAGTCCACTGGAAGCATATATGCGGGACTGCCCATCCCCAAGAGGAACTCATTGGCCACCATGTGTGACAGGCCTTTTCCGTGCTGGTCCAAAACAGGCAGAGGGCCGAAGCTGTGTACAACAGCTTGCTAAACTCCACTTCACAGCTGGCTGCTCATCCTCTGACACAGGAATTTTATCAGGAATGACAGAACCACTGTGTTTTGACAGACTGGATGGACAGGACACTTCAACAGGGTTACGCACTTCAGTTCAGTTATATCCGGCCTCCTTTCACCAGAGTGAGGGAGTCGGTCGTGGTCTCACAAAAATGTCAGTGTCACAGCAGGGGGTGAGGTGACTGGACTTCGCCACCTGAGCCAATAGAGCCCCGTTAGAGGGTGGGGGGAATGTTGAAATAGAGAGATAGTTACGGTTGGTAACTATAGTTCTATGGACAGGGAGAGCCCTGAAACAAGCTGCCTGTGCACCCGGTTTGCATGAACTATTGCATCTATCAGGGTCCTTGGATTTCTGAGATACATGGTGTGCGAGCTTGTTCCGGTTCGGATTAAACAAATTCTTCATGTTGTACAAAATGTACAAGAGAGAATTTTTATTTAACCGTAAGCTATGTTTTTTTTTCTGCCTTTTTAAGTTTGCAGTCAGTGCTTTACAGTTGCAAATTATATGGAATATAAATTATTTTATTCGAATTATGAATTACTGATCTGAAAAGCCTTTTGATGAAACCATGTGTTGTAAAATGAGTCTCCTGTGTAGTGGAATATCCCTGGGTTCACGGTGTTTGGTCATGCTGTGTCTGTTCATTTCAGTGTTTTCCACCATGTCTCCAGTTCATATCAGGGTCATTAAATGCCAGTAACTCACTTACAGCAATCCAATTAGCTAAAACCAGATCTTCAGACGTTACTGAATTCCCATATCAGATGAGTCATGCAGGCTAGAGTGAAAAACAAAACAAACAACTTTCCACCTGTTTCTGTCTGTCATGCACAAACACAGAAACAGCAGACACACACACACACACACACACACACACACACACACACAAACACACACAGATATAGGTGTGAACCTTCAGATAGCAGTAATTAGGTTTCAAACAACAGAGAAAATATATGTGAGTGTATGTTCAGTGTTTCAAATCCCTGGAATGGCTAGACAAGGAAACAAAACACTTTCCCCGTCCTACAACAACAGGCCGCCAAGGTCAGTGAAGCAAAGCACATAACCCCAAGCTGCTTCATTGATGAGGCTGCATGGCCAACAGAGGAAGAGTCTGAAATTACAGCTACCCAGTGTAAAATGCATGTGAATGTATGAATGTGTTAGGAACAAACATTCATAACTGGGAAACCACTGAACAAATTAAAGGTAAAGAAAAAACAGACAATCCCAAACACCAACAACACACTACATAAGCCTACTCACATCCCACAATTACACCTTATTACTCTCTCACACTTATAGTAAACCTCTTTTATGATCTAAGCCCAACATTTAACCCCGCAGCACTCTACTGTAGCTTCACAGTCAAGTGTTAGGTTTAGGAAAATTTCCAACATTGATTAGCTTGCACCACACAAGCAGCCAGCAGCAGGTTTTTTCTGTGCCAAACACCACTGCTCCACTAATGATTTTAACATGGATTTCTTCCAACCCGCCGAGCCCATGTGGTTATGGCAGGCTCAAATCTCAGAGCGCTTTAAACATTAACAGCCAATCTGAGACATTTTAGATCTGTGAGAAGCATTCGCCTGCTGTGAGAGGTGAAGAAGACTTGGGGAACCATTCAGAAACACAATTACATTTAAAGACCTGGCAGCAAATCAGCTCAAAGGAGTGAAAGAAAGAACAACTTGAACAAAATGGGCACGCAGGTACAATAGTTATGGGAAAGCAGACGGCAGAGAGAGAGAGAGAGAGAGAGAGGAGGACGGTGAGAATGTGCATTGATATGAACTTGTGCATGTATAGATGCACATGCATTCAGATGAAAAATCATCTCCTCAATGGATTTTAGATTGTAGATCGAATTCTATTGCTTTAGATTAGATTAGATTGGATTAGATTACATTAGATTAGATCAGACTTTTATGATACCCGTGATGAAATTGGCTTGTTGCAGCAGCAAGCAGTAGGATACATCAAAGAGGAATAGTTTATAAATGAGAACAGAGCAAATGGGGTAATTTACTCAACAGGCAAACTTGATCATATTAAAGATGCACTCGGCAACTATATTGGTGATTTCAAATAGCAGCAAGCAGTAGCTGCTTGAAAATCTTAATTTATACCTAAATCAAGAGGTCTGCACCCAAAATATTTCTATTTTCTAATGCTTATTATTTTAAGACATTTTCATTCTTAGTCACAGACATGTTGGCGCAGCGCCTTCCTCAGTGTGATATCAATGCCCAGAAATCACATAACATTTTGGCAATAAACTGCACACAGCATGCTCATGGTTTCAAACCTGATCGCCCTTTCTCGCTTCATACCAAAGGAGAAAAGAGGCAAAAGATCTAACATTAGTGAGTCCAACTTGTCTGCTGCTGTTTGGGAGATAGTTTGTGTTTTATTCTTATGTTTCTTCTCATCTGTTGTGGACGAGGGTATGGCAAGCAGGAGGGACAAAGGTTAATCAAGCCAGGGGCTGCTGATTCCTAATGGGACTTTTATTGTAAAATAGATTGCACCACAACAAAGTAAGAGCAGTGCCTATTTCTTTTCACATGGGAGCCCAAGGGTAAAGTAGCGAGGATAATGAATTAGTTTATCTATCTATCCTGGTAATGGTGGTTTGAACTGCTAAAGCAAAACTTGGACAAAATATTCGATTTAGGAACATGACTGCTGAAAACACAATTGCAGAAGGTATTTCATAACGTTTTCTACTGCTTTTTGAGCATCATGCACATCCTGCTTTTCAAAATGGGAGAGGAAGAGATAAGAGTGCTTTCAATTAGATTATGTGGCAGAGTCTACGCCAATAACATGGGGCCCAGTGCTCTGAGTCTATCAGAGATTATTACAGTGACAATCCAGACATCAAGATAGCCAACTACAAGCATCACACTGCTACTTCCAGCATGACAGCTGGAAGTGGAGCCACTAGGTGTTGTGTTCTGTCCTCTTATGTTCAACTGTGTTCGATACTGTTATTAGGACAGGAATCAGTTTATTGAAAACTGATTCAGGTCTTCAATTCTGAAGCATACAGAAAGAGAGAGTGAGAGAGAAAGAGAGAGAGAGAGAGAGAGAGAGAGAGAGAGAGAGAGAGAGAGAGAGAGAGAGAGAGAGGGGGGACAGGACAGCTGCTCTCAAACTGTCTGCATCTCAGTTTTTCATGTGTTCCCCTGCGTGAGCACACACACACACACACACACACACACACACACTGACTCACACAACCGCAAGGATAAATCAATAAATGCTGCAAAGTGCTGCACTGGGGTGAGCGAGGTCAACATTTGTCTGTCCTTCAACCCCTAGACAAAAACAGGCCATGAGAGTGCACTTATTCTGGCAGTGGTCCACTTCACACATATACACACACACACACACACACACACACACACACACACTCACATATCATATACTCTCAAACAGACCTTGTATTTGAGCCTTGAACCCTTATTCAGTCTCGCTGAGTGACGCACATGCAGATATTTTTACATTTGTTCAGCATTTATATTTGGTAAAATCTGAATCACACTAAATAGCTCCCAAACATTTGCAAGGTCTGGTTCCAAATATATATATATAAAAAACTATGATCACAGAAATTATGAAAGATAGCAGTGAACCTGAGAATTCAAAATTGTAATTCAGTACGGCTGTGGGTATTTTGAACCTAAACAGGAAACAATCACCACTATCCCCCCAAGAGAGAGGATTTTATCCTGCTTCTTAATCTGGGATGTCACTCCAATGTAAATTAAGAATTCAAAAAAGTGGAAAAAGGTTACAGTTGGACCTCTGATTTCTCTCAAATGTGAACACATGAATTAGCGGAGATACACAGCTATGCATGTTTCAACAGGAAGACTTCAAATGTTAAGACTTTTTTGCTGTTTAACCCTATAAAGCTGCACGTGTCATATTTAAGACATGATTGTTTTCAGACTTGTACATCAACTGTACAGCATTTGTACAGCAAATTTTTAGTTGGACCAACAATGGCTCCAGTTTCAAAGAATTGGAATTTTCGGGTTCAGGCTTTACAGGGTTAAACCAGCGCTGACTTACTTCCTAAAAGTGCTTTTAGGACTAGATGGAGCTCTACCGAATGGAAATAATCATACCTAACTTTCTGAGATGTAGTGATTTCAGAAAACTTAGCCATTTGAATAGGGGTCATGAGGTCACTGGAGGGGGATTTTAATGCCTGAATAATTGTAACACTCATAAAGATGCATGTGAGCTGCTCACTCTTAAGTTGGCCCGACGCACAAGTAGGCCAACAGCAACTCTCTCCCTTTACACTTCTTATCTGCTACTGCTGTATGCTGTTAAGTCTCGGTACAACTTCTGCAAATTACTCTTCGGTTAATGACTCAATTAAGTTTAATTAATAAGATGATCAGTGAGAGCAAATGTCAGCATGGAGGTGAGATCACTGGAGCTGGCGAGCTCAGTGGAGACTCTATTCCATCTTCATGTCTTTGCCTCTCTCCTTAAGGGCCTCTCATTTACTCCTGAATGTTGCACTGGGGGAGAGGCGTCTCATTAAACACAACAGGTGTGATGAGAGCCTGTGCTAATGAAGCTAATGGGGCTAATGAAGCTGGTACAGTGGGTCTTTCCCACCCCAAAAACATTTTACATCCTCTGAAAGACAACGTGTGTTTTTGTAGAGATCTTTCTCAAGGTTGTTAAACTATCTCTGTGCTATTTAAAATTCCCTGTCAGCTTTGCAGATAATTCTCACAGCAATGCTTAGATTAAAAGTGCCAGTGTGTATCCCCTACCGACGTGTTGTATCTACATAGACCTGCGTTTTCTGTGTGTAACTATATTTATATATGTGTGTGTGTGTGTGTGTGTGTGTGTGTGTGGGCTGTGGAATTACAATGCATTTGGAGAAGAGAATATCAAAAATCAACTAGTACATGTTAGAGAGTTGGAGTATGTTAGAGCGGGTCTATTTACTTTCCAGGCAGGATGTTTAGTCCAGCATGTCCACAAGAGTGAGAGAGCGAGAGAGGGGGTGGGGGGTGTTGGTGGGGGGGCGAGAGAGAGAGAGCAAGAAAGAGAGAGAGAGGGAGAGAGAGAGAATGATATAAAACAGTGTCCCAACTGCGTCACTGAGCTGATTCTGAGCATTGCTCATGAAACATATTTTACTGATATAATCACTAACAGAATGGCATTCATGCACAATCAACAGGGCAGACACATATTCCCAAAAGAAAAAAAAAAAAAAAAAAAAAAAATGAAAATGTATATCCGCAAACACATGCACAAACACACTCTGGTAGGCACACACAGAAGCACACACACACATGCGTAGTGGCTCTTTAATCCTATTTTGACAAAAGCGCCTTCTACCATGTGACAAACAACAACATAATTCAGTTGACGATGCCAAATCCTTCACTGTCCAGTGTTTGCATAACAGCTAAGCAGCAATACGGCACAAAGCACTACATCTCTAATCAAGCCATTACACACTTGGCTGTCAGCCAGCGCAGGCAAAAAGTGGCTGAGAACATCTTGAATCTTAAAAAAACAGGTGGACACTTCTCGTAGCGCTGGATTTATGGGTGTTTGACTCACCTCTGACACGCCAACAGGCAGCTGCTTGGCAAGGGGGAGGTCATTTGCCTGGTTTGAATTGCTTTGAGTTGTTACACTTATTAATTAAATACATTCGGATTTTGTCATCTTTAATGGTGTCATCCATTTAATTGCCTGGTGAAAAGATAAGTTATCTGCACAATTAGGATAAGTGAGCATGAGTTAGAGAGAGCTCTCGCCGAGGCACCGCAGGGATTAATAATTACAGGTGTTAAATGGATAAATACAGTTAAATGCCTGTACATGATATCTTCACATTGATTTCACATGTCTGGCACAGCCTATAACTTTGTGGAGGCAGTTTGAAATGTTGCAGGTGATGTATATGTAGGACTGGCCCACAGGCTGTGAATCGACTGAGTGGTGATGAAAAGTAGCTATGCACAAAACGTCAAAACGTCATTTCAAGCATCACAAGGACGATTGAAGGACAAACTGATGTTGGTTAAACTAACTTTTACGATTAGAAACGCCTTGCAGAAACATTGATTTAAACAATTTATTAGTCCCATTGACTTATTAGTCCCAAGGATAAATTTTTCAAGAAATGGTATCACCAGTTAACACATTAAAGTGGTGATATGCAAGGTTTGCGTCTTTGTGAGTGTGTGTGTGTGTGTGTGTGTGTGTGTGTTGTTGCTGTTGTTGTTGTTGTTATTGTTTTTGTTATTTTGGTCCCATTTATGGCGCTAAGAAGCCATTGTTGTGTTTCAGCAATCATTTCTCAAGCAAAAAGAGGAATGAGTGTGAAGTATTTTTCTTTGGATTATCTATTAATGAAGCTTGAGTTTCTGCACTGTAGGTGGCGCTCTTTTATGCACCAGACACTTTGCAGATCTACCTGTGATGAGAATGGAATGGACATTGAACTGTTTGCCATGATCATTTGACTTGTTCAAAAGAAAAAGGTGATTATTGTTAACTGTTAACACACGTCAGTAGGGGTGTAAATCCGCCTGTAAAGTTCGTCCTCCGTTAAGTCCACAAAATTCTCGCTCCCCCTCTGGTACCAAGGCAACGGAGACAGTGCATGGAAGATGCACCTCCATGCTTCACACTACTCCATCGCACGTTTGGTTCTTACTGCTAAACCTCACCTCAGTGAGTCCACGACTTTACTGCAAGTCAGTTTATATGGAAGTTTAAATGGAAGTTAGCCTGTTACAGTAGTCACAGTTCTTTGCAATGGAAGCGATTTAAATGAAAATGACCAAATGACTATTCTGCTGCTGTTAACTGTAAAAGAATGTCCATTCTACTCCCATTCACTGTCTATGGATCTGGGTAGAGATTAAATCACTACTGTGGTATATAAGTCGGCAGTAGAAAGTAGCGAAATTGATATTTACATAGAAGTATTGCAGGTTATTAACAACTGGTCTGGTCTTGAAGTTCTGACTGGTACACTGATAGTCACAGTAAATGTATAAAACCCCTGCAGGTGAGAAAGCTGTTGACCAGAAAGCCTGTTGCTCATGTAGCACAAACTGCTAAAATCATCTCAAAATCAAACAGTAAACCAGTTACTGGAACCATTAACACTGGCTTGCATGTATGGTTCTAATCCCTCCATGTAAATATAAACCACACATTCATACTGAAATAAACCAGAAAGCCCGAGTTATTTAGCTCTGTGTTCAAGCTAGTCGTACAGGGCTCTTTGCAGCACAGAGTCAGGGCCATATGGCCAACTGTTGTTTATAGAAACTAAAGGAAAATGTGATAAATGACTCAATGTGGCTAAAACCTAGACCCATTGTTTACTGCTTTTGCTTCAGCCTTGTCCGAGTTATGGTAATGCGAGATCAACCAGAGCCCATTTCCTGGATTCTAAAATAGCTGTTCTCCTATAGTCTATTTCCTTAGAACTGAAATAGAGCTGAGTATACTTCAATATGTACTTGAGTATATGCATCTAATGGATTCTGCTTGGCTTTTTCATGTCCTGCTTTGGCAAGAAAAGCTCATTTTTTAAAACCGGAGGCCTTGTCTGTCACATTAGTTGTAACGCACAGAGGCTGCTGGCCGCAGTAGGTATTTAAGCACATTGTTTTTGACGTCTGCGACTCCCACTAGGCACAAAATGGCTGAGCTGGCTTGAGATGAATGGGCTAAGGTGATAGTGTTACGCCTCCACTGGAGATGATGGCTGAGTGGAAATAAAAGCACATGCACAATGCGCACACATGGATACACAAACACACACACACACACACTGATTGCCAACCATCACGGGTGAGCGCACACATATACAATACACCAGAGGGTGCATAAACAAGCATGTGCACACACAAACACACTAATTCTCTTTTAAACACAAACTACACTGTGGCCACATAACCATTTCTCCTATTTTGTGTGCGTGTGTGTGTGTGTGTGTGTGTGTGTGTGTGTGTGTGTGTGTGTGTGTGTGTGTGTGTGTGTGTGTGTGTGTGTGTGTGTCTGTCCTGGGTCATTACCCTCTGGACGAGGTGCAAACAGTGGCCAGAAGGATGGATGGAGGGGAGATATAAATATCCAGATTAAAGGAGCAGTCCGTGCCATAAATCTGCAACAGTATCTTCTGCAGGCAGGTAGGGGAGGCCTCGTGAGAGAGGCTGTGATGTTTATGCTCACACCTTCATCATAGACTCACCTTAGGATAAAAGCCTGTCATTTAGGCTTTGTAATGAATCTTCAAAATAGAAATACTGCATAGCGTAAGATAATGTCTTTTTGAAGATGCAAATAAAAAAAAACATACTGAACTGAGACGCCATTTGCCTGTGAATGAAGTGCATCTGTGCGTATGACTCATATGATGTCTTTTTGAGAGAAGAAAAAAAAAATCAATCCAGAAGTGATTTGTGATTTGCCTCAGAGTGTTTGCAAGCTTTCCTGGATGTTATTTAACCTGAATGTAGAATCCCTCACACTTCTGGGAATACCTTAACATATACTAACATCTGTTTATGGACTTTGTGTATCCATGCAAATGGGCCTGTGCACATGCATGCATGTAAGTGATTCCGGGTGATTATTTGCACATATGTATGCATACATGTGTGTGTGCATGTACATCTGTCTGTATGTGAATGTGTACTGATGTGCAAACTGAGCGCCTCCGCCTTTGTACGTCAATAGCTGGGGGTCCCTCGACACCTGTGTGGTTTACAGAGCTGTGAAGCGGTGTGAATCGTGCTAAGTGAGGCGGTTACCTCAGAAAAGAAAGTTCCACCTGATTCCATGTGGACTGAAGCGGAGGGGAAGGAAAAGGGAAAAAGATCCATTGAGAGGAATGTAATTAGACCAGGCTTGGAGGTTCATTTGAGCTGGGCAATTACCCCTCTAATTATCAGGTAGTGGAGGAAAGAGAGAGGAGGAAAGGGGTGAAGGAAGGGAAGAAGGAGGGAGAGGGGAAGAAACAGAGAGAGAGCAGAAAGCAACCAGAGAGAGTAAGCAAGAGATACTATTGTTCCCAAAAAACACTTTTATAATGAAGGGATGGTAAACTAAAATATATCATTTTACAATAAAATGTTTAAGTTGTCTTCACCGGGGGTAAAAAAACATCATGAAGCTGAAGTCCTAGCTGAGAGAAGCCTGTCAGCTGATCTCTCATCGATCCACAATTAGAACACATCCCCAGTTTTTAATTCCTCCTGCCCACATTTGATTGACACTTCAGCTGCACTTGTCATCCTCCATTAGGCTCAGCAAACTGCAGTAGCCCGGATTATTTTATCAATCTAACGTTATAGCTCTTTAATCTAATATGAAGCTTTAGTTGGCAACGGCATCAGACATGGACTTTCTCCCATCAATTCTGCCACTACAAGACTTTAAAGTTTTTATCAAGTTAGCTCTACGGCAATGTTAGCCTTAAAAAAAAAAAAAAAAAAAAAGTTAAAATATTTCTGCAGTGCTAATAAGACCTGTAGCTATTTCAGTTCCAACAAGTGGAATATCCTCACTTTGCTGGACCGTTGGTTGGTCTTATCAGGGCCAGAACATATTGCTACCCTGCAGGGGAACTAAAGCACATCCAGTGCTGCTGGAATGGATTACTATAGAAACCAGTGCCTATAAAAAAAAACTCCATTTGTATTGACTTCTATAAACTTTCTAATCTTGTAATTCAAGAATTCAGTATTCAGGAATTATACTAAATAAAAAAAAAATGCCAGTTTCAGCTGGGTTTATCATGGCACAGTTTTAGTGCTGCAGTAGCCTTAAAAACAGGGGCAGACAAGGAACCAAACCCAAAGAGCAGCTCAAGTTGCCACGACTGCAAAGAAACACTGAGTCATTCTTTGCTGAAACTGAGGTCCTGAGCTCCCAGCTGGAGTCTCATACATCAAACCCCCACGGTGGAAAATGAGGAACGTGACACTACTGCTTTATCTCAAAGCAGCTTTACCTACTGAGGCAGATACCAGAGCCTGGCTCGTTTATCCCTTGGATGTACAACAAGATACAAGAAGCTCATCGCCACAGACACTTGTACATGATCCAGTTACGGTAATATGCCTGAGGACAAAATAACAGAGCCTGTAATGACCATTTAGAAAATAGTCATTCATATTAGTGAAGTTTTAGTATGACCAGAATCCTTCAAAATACCATACCATATGTAAACAAATAAGCAAACGAATGAATGAGCAAACAAACAGATAAATAAATCCACACAGAAATAAATAGTTTTTGTTGACCCGTGGTTAAATAATGACTCCTAAAGTATGAGCTTCGAGCACATATGAAGTGACATCTGTGCTTCAAATTATACTACAAATTTATTACCTTTGTGCATCATCACATCTGCACTGCCAAAGTTATTTGTGTTCCTCGTTGCTCAAAAGACTACTGTTTGTTTGTTTTATGAGATGTGATTGTGTTTGTTCCTCCAGTCAGCCAAATCTAAATGTAAAGCCAATATCATTATTGAATTGCTGCACTGAATTAATCATCTCCAATAAATAGCCAAATAGCTGCATTTACAGACAAATAGCCCTGAGCCACAGAAAAGAGAGAGTGAGAGAGAAAGGGGCTTGGGTAATGGCACCTAATGGGCTGTTCTTGAAATGCAGCCAATGGCTGGAAGACTTGCTCCCTGATTACTGACATTAACCAAAGAGTTCAATTTTTCCTCTGGGACTCTCTGCATGACAATATCTATCCTCCTCTCCATCGCTCTTGCTCTTTGTTTCTTCGATCCATCCAGTGATTTTCTTCATTCAGTGCTCCCTCTATTGGGTTTTTAATGCAGATATTATTATGCGCAGTCTTGAGATATTTCTATTCTCATGAGTGCACGATCAACAGTCCAAGTCATTCTTTTTTCAACTAAACAAAAACAAGAGTGAGGTAATTGTCTTTGGGACACAGAGACAAAGATATTGTTGTTGCCTTCCTCATGACTCTCATAAGTCAAGACAGAAATCTTGGCTTAATCCTGGACTCAAATCAGTAACTTTGTCATCTTACTATCATCTAAAAATATAGCAAGACCGACAGCATTCATGTCCAAACATGACTTAGAAAGGCTTACCCATGCTTTCATTTCAAGGAGATAGATCCCTGCAATAGTCAGTGCCCAGGCCTTTAAAAAACAAAACAAACAAACAAACAAAAAAAACTCTACTGCAACCACAACTTATTCAAAATGCTGCAGCCAGCCTTCTGACAAACACAAAAAAATATAACCATACACATTGCGCCAGTCCTAAAATGCATATACTGGTTATCAATCAATCTGAGAATTGATTTTAAAATGTCGGTACATGTCTACAAATCACCCAGTGTTTTGGGGCCCAATTACACCCCATATGAACCTTCAGGGAGCCAGGAGTCATCTGGGACTGATCAACCAGTTGTCCAGAGAGTCAGGAGAAAACACAGTGAAGCAGCGTTTTGTTATCAAGACGATATTTGACAAGCCAAAACACTTATTACTTTTGCACTGCCTCTCCTGCCATGTAATGAAACTTTTGTACTTTTGCTATTATTATATTTTTATTATTCTGCAAAGCACTTTGAATTGCCTCTTTGCATGAAATGTGCTATATGAAGTTCCTTGGCCTTGCCTAGGGAAGTATTACATTTATTAAAGTTGATGGTTAGCTTTTCTTGATTGATTGTTTCAATACTTTTGTTTTACAGCACTTTGTAAATTTAGAGCAGTAATCTGCAAGATACATAATTTTCTTTTGATATTATTTTGTCCTGAGCAGCTATTACTGTACTGTTTCTGCACAGCACTTCATGATGAAACAGGGTGTCTTGGGTGTCTCCCCTGTATTTTCTGCTGCTGTTATTCTGCTGGTGGCACCGTTTTCTTTGTCTGTTCAGCCGTGATGGCTATCACCACTCATGCTAACTACTCAGTTTTTCTTGTAGCTGGTGCTACTGCCAGAGACATAAAATGCATCACATCCTGTCTGCCAGAGGATTTATCCCAGGGAAAAACCTGCTCACTGCTGGGTACAGCAGATGTGAAATTGTTTTTGAACAGGGTGTGTTTGGGTTACATCAACTGGTGATAGAAAGCAGCGAAACAAGAAATGTCTTTATATGAAAATGTTGCAGACAGCCACTATAAGAGAAGCCACACAACACACAAATAATGAAAACATGCACTACAAATGCAGCCATGTAAAACTCTCCAGTGAGAGAGGGAAGATTCCAGAGATGAAATGCACACAGCCTCTGTTACAAATTCCTTACAAACACAAAAACAAATCTGCACAATCTCTCCTGAAGATATATATTTGTGTCCTGCACTGAGACAGCCTGGCTGCCAGGAAAAAATGGCATTTGGAAGTGTTGTTTGGAAGAGTTGTCAGAGGCATTTTGTCCATGTCAAAAAATACAACATTACATACAGTACAAAAATGTTAGCGCCTTATTTGGCCACTCATCTTTATCTTTTAGCTTAATATCTGCTATCAACCCAGCACCCGTTCATATCAGTAACACAGTGCTATTCTCGTTTTCCCCTCCCAAAAGAGTTGCATAAAAATAATAGTCTTATTAGGCAGAGGAGCACAAGTTTGATCTCAGTTTTAATTGTTAAGTCATGTTTTCATGTATATGTCCCCTTATATTACTGTTTACCCAGTGGGAAAGCGACATCAGCAGCACTGCTGTGAGGCCAGAGACCACCTGTGGCTTGTGAAAAATGGGACCAATATTTACTTTGGTGACTACGAGGTGAAAGAATCGGTCATCTGTGTGCACATTCACTTTTCCCACTGAGGAGAAGAGACTCAGGACAGGACAAACCCATGTGACACACACACACAGGAAATGACTGTAGGTCAGCTGTCTCCTTTCTGAACTCTCTTGGCATTAACAGTCACATGACACGGACACAGGCTCCACCACATTGGCTGTAAGCGTAAATGTTGATATGCAACTTGGCTCAGAAACATTGACATTTCATTGTATTTGTAGATTTGCAGAAATGTAAAATGCAAACATTTTATTCTGGCAGCTGGGTTGACTGAGACAGATTGTGTCCCTTGCAACAGAAATAACAGAGTTGTTCTGTGTTTGTCTGGAGTCGGAGTCTCGGGCCTCGTCAGCAAACGCTGGCCAGGCCGGACGCGACTGGAGCAGACTGGGCTGTGCTGCGTCATTAAAGGCACCAAAAACATGGACTGTAGCCCTGCTTGGCTTCCAAGGCTGCAATCTGAACAAAGTCAGCCATCCCTGGGAAACAGAGAGTACACACACACACACACACACACACTTGGCAACCAAGCAGGCTACATAAGGCCATTTAAGGATTTAAGGCTGGAGACTTGCCTTGGATCAGATGGTAAAACACTTAAAGCTTTTAGAGCAGGCCTAGAAGGAGTGACCACTGTAGCATATTTACAAGCTTAAGTAAAAGCCCAGTTCGTTCTAGGAGGCATCCAACTGCCTGTCGAAAACTACGAAGGCGTACGCACTCAATGAGGCCTTGTTGAGTGAAGGATTCCACTTTAAAGGATTCCAAGAGAGACCTGCTATTTTCTTTCTTTCTTTAAATACAAAATGCTCACTTTATTTAAAAAAAAAAAAAAAAAAAAAAAAAAAAAACTAAAACAGGCTGACGGCATTGTTGTCTTTGTCAAAGCTTCAGTAACTTGTTGATGAATGTTCACTTGAGGGGTAATGATTTTGTGATCGATCTCTCTTTAAACATAAGAGAAAATTTGTGTTTTTGTTCTTACTGTGACTGAACGGAGGAAGAAAAACGACTTTATTGGCACATTCTATTGTGCCACTTAAGAGACTGAGCAGCAATTTGCTAAAGAGGCAGCACAACTCCAACAATGGTGTTCAAAGCCGACAACAGAGCGGTGATTGATAGTGAATGTGGCTGAGCCGCCAACAGATTTGATGTTAGTGTTTGGTTGTTTATTTTGGACCGTGTGATCACATGACCAAAACACTGACAGGCAAAACTGTTTTTTCTTTTTTTATCAAGCCCCTCTTCATCACTTGGTACACACACCAACACACACACAAACATCCCACCATCTCTCTCTCTCTCTTTCTCTCTCCTCCCTTCCCTCCATCCCTCCCTCTGTGAGGAGGGCTATCTCTTCCTCCATCTGCGTGTAAGAGAGGCTGTCCTGGTGTGTCGGTAATGACAAAGTCCCAGTGTTCCTCTCTGCCAATTAGCCCGGCCGTAATTATACAGACACATATGGAGCTGTCAATCACCTGGCTCCCTCACACAGGAACTCACCCACCCAACAGAGAGAGAGAGAGGGAGAGAGAGAGAGAGAGAGAGTTCCCTGCAGCTCGCTCTATACCACTCCAAGAGACCACACGCTGTGCCAATAAGTAGTGTGAAAAAGAGTTTCGTTCCATTACTCGAACTGTGCAGAAATCCCACACTGCACTGCAAAATGGCATTAAAACAGGATTAGAGGGGAGCTTCAACAACAACCGCAACAAAAACAGGTCCCTTTTTTTTTAATGTTCGTTTTGTTTGTTTGTCATTGTAATTTCCAATTAACTACGTAATTAGCATTTTTGTCACAATGCATTCTCCAAATTGTGGCCAGGAGTGAAAAAGTAGTTGCTGATTTAGCCATCTGCAGAAACAGGTGCAAAGAGAAGTAGTCTTTTGTAAAGTGTGGTTGTTATTTACTTATTTATTTATTTATAAAGAAGAGCAATCAGTCTAATGCATTTTGCTTTCTGAGACGGTGGTGGTGTAGGCAAGATACAAAATTGAAGCCCGTAGTGGTAAACGTAATTGTAGAGGTAGGTGAATTAACTTGTTATCTAATATTCCTGAACGCACTGGTATATTCATTGCTATTTCTCAAAACCCAATAATAAAATCATAACCTGAATCGCTTTTTTTTACAACTTTATTCGAAATCTGATCACAGAAGTCCTTGTTTGCGCTTTTCCATGCTATGTAAGAACTTGAAGAAAAAAACATGCATTTCAAGACATTATTATTATTATGAATAATAATATTGTTATTGCTCAGATGCACTTTTTACACAGTTGCACAGTGCCTGCTTTATCCTTGAACATGGAAATACACATCAGGGGAAAAACACCACATAATAGGGAAGGAGCCTTTTTATAGGATTTGTAATGGCATGTTACAGATCAACACATTAACATCCTTTACAAATGATACTCAGACTTACATTATCCACTCATCCAGCTGCATTAATTAATCCCTCTTTCAGCACATGTAAATAAATGCGTTCAACTGCAAGTCAATAGAGGGCCTGATTTCCCTGGAGCATAACATGGCATCTCCAAGAGAGCTATTCTAATGAAAGTTTCATTCTGAAATAGATAAAATGTCGTACTAGTTATTCATCACACTCTCTTGTCCTGCGTCTCCACTCAATTGTATTTCCATATCTTCTGCCCAACAGGACACCAATTATCTGGTAATGATGGTGAATCAACAGCACTGAGAGGTAGAGTGACAAGATGAGGAGAGCATTTCTGAATGCATTTAAGTGTGAGCAGGTGTGTGTGTGGGTGTGTGTGTGGACGGTCCAGCTTAAAACCCAGGGATAAACAGTGGAAGGTAGGAGGAGGGGGTGGAGGGCGGCAGGGAGGTTTTATCAGGAAAACATTGAAGAGAAACAATAGAAAATGTTGGAGGAGCAGGAGGAGGAAGGAGGTCCAGAGTCCCAGCAGCAAGACTTACCTCTGGGATGTCTTCTTATACTTCCTCCTGCCAAAAACAGCAAATACAATGAGAGTGAGACTCACACTGAAATGCTACATTTGTATTTTTTTTTTTTTTTTTTAATTACATCCACTTTGTCATTCTTTACATAGAAAGGCTAAAACAAGACATATCGTTGGAAGCTGTTAAATCTCCACTTTCACAAGTCGTTTAATCTCATTTTCAGCCTTAAAAAACATTGTTTTTCTTAGAAAAATCCTCCAGAGGGATGAGACAATCCCACTTGTTTCCGCTGCAGTTTCACCTCTTCCAGGAATTCTTCTGGGAGCAAGAATAAATATGTTGATGTGACAGGCAGATCAACCCATTACTTTCAAGAAAATGACACTTTATTCAAGAGAATTCGGGGAAACAAGTTGACTACTGCTGAAAACAAGTGGGATTATCTGATCTCACTGGCAGATTTTTCCACTTTGAAGGAAAAACATGATTTTAACACTGAATATGAGACTAAATGACTTGTTAAGATGGAAATTTGTTGCAGTAAATCCAAAACATTGGAGGAGGAGGCAACCAGAGTGCCGCAAAGACCTCTCTGAATTGCAGAAAGTGTATGCATTTACCGCATTTATATGTAAAGTTCATTGCATTGCACTGGTTGTCTCCTTTCCTTTATATATTTATTTTTGGGGATGCTGTCAGCCCCAACAGTCTCATTTTGTTCTATTCACACAAGTGCATTTAAACAGAATGCAAATGCTTTCAATTACTCATGCAGAGGAGGGATTTATTGTGAGAGAGGTTTAATGATATGCAACAAAGCTGTGCATACACACACTCACTCACTCACACACACACACACACACATACACCACTCCACCAACTGACACGCCACCACACACACACCTACACACACACACACACACACACGCAAATATACACACAGTACCAGTCATATAAAAACACACCCACTATCCCTGACACTAACATTTGAACTATAACACACCCACAGCTCTGTGAGGAGATGGCAGCGTAGCTCTAAAAGCTGCTTGTGATGAACTGAGAAGTCCTCCCCTCTTCACACTCATACACCCACCCATAGACACACACACACACACACACACACACATACAATCATACAACACACTCAGAGTATTCATATTAGCAAGATTGGGGGAGAAACTGAATGGGAGTAGAGTGGACATTTAACTGTTTGCCATGGTCATTTGACTAGTTCAGAAAATGTCCTTGTTCATTGTTGTTTGTCGTCATGGTGACAACATCAGTGGGGTTCCCACCTAGTTTTGACCCACCGTCCACACTAAGCCGGTCTCTTTCTTGTTGATGCTCTTCATAATTTTAGTTATGAGAAACCACATAACTTGACTTCGCTCAGCTCTCTATGGTCTCTTGCTAGCCATTGACAATCCAAAAGTCCGGTATAAATGTCCTTTTTGGAAACAGGAAACTCATAGCATTATCAGTTATTAGAACGGTAGCCAATATAATGTGTTATTCGTGCTTTGCTGTCCAGTACAGGATGCAACGTTGATACATCTGGAGACTGTCCATCTAAAAACTACTTCAGTTGCTTCAAACAGGTTTTATCTAATATTTACTATGACAGGCTGCATCTGGCTCTACTGCCAAAATGCAAGGGTGTTGCTTTCACTGACCTTTCAAGGAGTCAGACATTAAAAAAACTACCGTATTTCACCAATTAATCGCCGGGCTGCAAATAGCTGCCTGATTCTTTTAAACACCTGGGGTCTGCACCCATCTTGCGTATTTAACGCCCACCCGAATAACCGCGGGAGCGATTATTTGCATTATATTGAGGTAACCCAAAATAAGGCTATTCACCTCATTTTTGCAGAAGTAAACAGTTAACCGCACAATAACTGTGCTGCACTTCCGTTTTCTGTCAAAATAAGAGAGCTAGCTAACGTTAGAAAAAAGGGTGTACCGTAATCTTAAATCGACCGACTAAATCTTATTTTGACAGAAAACGGAAGTGTCAGAGGGAACGACTTGCAGTGCGAGCGGTTTGCACTATGTTTGTATGTACAGACATGTTTACCTTATGCCTTACAGTACTTTTGTACTAAAAAATATGTTGGACAGTAACTGTCATCACGATAATGGCCTGGTGCAGGTCTGTGCAAAAATAAATAAAGGCCTGCAGCGAATAGCCACCTGGTTCTTTTAAACACCTGGGGTCCAAGTTGATTTTGCATATTAAACGCCTGGGCTGTTAATTGGTGAAATACGGTATGTCATGTAAATTATTGACTTGCAATATGGTTCACAGAGTAAAATCAGAAGGAATTAATGCGCTCATGAAGAAACCCTGAATTTTCCGCTACTGGATATTCACCTTATTTTTAATGGAAATATTGATGTAGCCACCTTTTTTGTTCTGTGTGTGAGACTTCCGGTCTGGCACTTCGGGTCATTGGCTAGCAAACTCACTTTTCACCTCAGCAACTAACACAACCGATTGATTTGCTCCTACAACATCGCCAGATAAGTTCAGCCAACTGTTCCTTCCATATTCCAATTTAAGGTGGATACCAAGGAAGAGAGTGTCCATTTTCATGAGTTGATGACAAAAATGCCATGTTGTTGACGTTTTGTGAATGATACTTTGGTTTCCGCTCTCCAGGAAACACTGCATAAGTAGAGTAAATAACAACAATAATTAACAACATGACAAAGCATTCTTTTCTGTGTTGCTCAATTGAATTGTGACTTTTGCCTCACTTCAGTGAGTCTGTGACCGAGTCGTTTAAACTGAAGTTGATTCAGATGTTAACCCAACCTACAACGGTCACAGTGCTAGGCAATGGCAGCAGTTCAGACAAAAATTGCTGTAACTCTGACCATCCTGCTATGTTGATTTGAATGGGAGTATCCATTCTACTCCCATTGTATTTCTATGGGAGGACCCACTGTCAAACAGCAAGAGGATTTACCTTTCGGTCAGGCAGAAATCACAGCACTTAGCTTGATTTTTCCTGGAGCTCTGTGTAAAACTGCAACGTAAGGGTGTTCTCCTCTGGAAATAAATGTTAAAAGCTCTGAACGAGCTCAGGAAAATGGATGAAATTAATCATCTGGGGTCCATCA
The DNA here is from genome assembly GCF_902150065.1 of Myripristis murdjan. Lineage (NCBI taxonomy): Eukaryota > Metazoa > Chordata > Actinopteri > Holocentriformes > Holocentridae > Myripristis > Myripristis murdjan. The sequence goes on from NC_043996.1 coordinate 10,680,937, forward strand.
GGATAGTCAAATGAAATAGGCATGAGGCATCGGGGTCGAATGGTTGTGGAGCACGCTGAGGAGTTGGAGAGTCAGCATGATTTTCTGCCATAAAATCAGAGTGAATCATAAAGAGGGAACTGAGAGAGAAAAAGAGGGGGGTTATCAGAGAAAAGGATATAAAGAACAATAGGAGGAGTGAGCAAGCAAAACAGAGGGAACGACAGCAAAGAAGGAAGAGGGATGGTTCAGGAGAGAGACAACAAAATGAGAGCTTAAAGGGCAGGACGAGGCAATCATTTTTCACGTTTCTCGCTCTCCGCACCCCCTCTTCTGCTCCGTATCCCCCCTCTCCTCCCACCTCCTCCTCCTTTCATTGAGCTCGCCATACCTCCATGTATGTGTGTGTGTCAACAACAGTGAGCCTCTTCTAATTAGCAGGCTTTACTGAGGGGCCTCAGTCTAATGAAGGTGTGGGTTGAATACAGTCAGGGGATTTTCTAAGAATGAATACAATAATACAGTTCAAAAATAAAGGCGTTCTGTAATATTTAACCCTATTACAGGGTATTTAGATCACTGACTGCCCTGCTAAAAATCTCCATTTTAATAAGTCATTTAGTCTCGGTGCTGTCTTAAAACCTGTTTTTTCCTAAAACAAATGAAAATCATTCTGTTTTCAGAATTTTCTTGAGTCAAGTGTTATTTTCTTGACAACAGTGGACTGATTTGCCTTATTCCACCTTATTTCAACATATTTCTCCTTGTTCCCAGAAAAATTGCCAAAACAAATGAACCTGCATTGGAAGCAAGTGGGATTATCTCATCCCACTGGCTGATATTTGTTCACTTGTTTGATGAAAAACAAGGTTGTAAAACTGAATATGAGACAAGATTACTTGTTCAGATGGAGTGATATGATGTCCTGCCTGTGTTTTTTTTTTGTTTTTTTTTACGTGTCATGTTGCTGTGAGGGTCACTGGTTTCACCTTAAGATGCCCTTCCCTTATGGGAGCTCTTTGTGATGAACTGTTGATCTAGTGATTAAACAATGCATTGATTTCCATTA